>NW_024427362.1:0-69353 GCF_017639655.2 Falco naumanni
TGTGCACGACAAACTCTCTGGCCTTTCCGTCCTCTCTCAGCTTTATCGTGCTAGTAAGGGAAGCAGGGCAGGAGCTGCTTCTGGAGAGCAGCGCTGCTAGTGCCCAGCAGGCTGGGGGACAAGTGCTGTGTCCCTGCCAGGGGTGGAAGGTGCCTGCTTGCTCCCCGCAGCACCCATCGCCAGCCCCGCTGAGCCATCTGTCCCCTCTGCAGGTCACAATGCAGATGTCTCTCTCAGCGTGCAGTGCCGCGCCAAGGCCGGGCACAGCTCAGCGCTGCGCCAGTCCAGCTCTGAGGAGGACGGCAGCCTGCAGTCCCCGAGTTCCCAAAGGCCGGTGAGCACTGCAGCAAGCGAGAGGAAGGCGGATGGCCGTGCATCCCAATCCCGGGAACAGCATCGAAGGGATTCGACAAGCTGCCAGGTGAAGCGTGATCTGCGCTGGTTAATGCCTGGGTCCTTTCTGTTGCCTCTGAGAAGCGAAGGGGCTGCTTAGAGTGGGGCTGGTGTGTGGGTGTGTGGTGCAGAGCGCCAGCTGGGCATGCTTGGGGTGGGAACAAACCCCTGTGCTCTGGCAGAAATCTCGACTGGGCCTCAACAGTTTGTTGGCAAAGCGCAGTCCTGGCTAATGTGGCCGCAGGCAGTGGGCAAAGCTGCGGGATGCTGTGCCGGGGGCTTGCAAGCCACGGGGTGTGTCCTCCAGGGTTGTCCCCTGGAGCTGCTGGCCTGCAGGGTTGGTTCGAGCCTCCCGCTAGTGGGAAACCCTGGCTGCAAGCCCAGCAGTTGGAACTGTTCAGGGGTTACCCAAGTGGTTTGGTTTACTTGTGGCGTTCAACATTGCAGGGCTCCTCCATTTCTCATCTCCACCCTCCCCTTCCCTGCGTCCCTGCGCAGCGATGGCTGAGCATCGGTGGCAGCACAGAGGGAGGGCTGGGCTGTCTGAGCTGCGTGCTGCCCGAGGACTTGCTGGTGGCCATCCTCTCCGAAAGGCTCCAGGTACGTGGGGTGGGGTGGGGTGGGGGCAGATGCTGCGTTCCTGCTCCGGAGAGACAGGCAGCGAGGCAGTTTGGAGAGGAGGTCTGTATCTGCTCTCGGAGGAGCCCCGAGCTGCACGCAGGGATCCTTGGGGGAAGCTGCAGATGCCCCAAGGTGGCAGAACGTGGGGAAAGATCGGAGCTTGTCTGGGCCGATGCGCTGGACACAACGATGGCTGGTGTCCTTTGACATCTGCTGACAGAGGACATTTACTGACTGGCTGAGAGCCCCGTGTGTGCCACAGCTGGCTAGAAAAGCTGTTCCTTTTCAACTTTATTCGCAGCTGAGTGACTGCTACCAGGGCGTGGTGTTTGATGGCCTGGAAACCCTCTTTGCGCACAACATGGCATCTGCTCTCCTCTGCCTGCTCAAAGCTGTTGGAAATCGGCCTCACATCTATGTCGTGAACCTGTTCCAGGATTATGTGTCCTTTAAAGCCAGGGAGACAGCTGCAAAAGAGCAGGAAGGTGAGACTTTTCATCTCCGCACCTCTCAAATCTTCCCTGTCAAGCACTCAGCCTTATCTGTGTGTATCTGGGTTACCAGCAGAGCTTGTAAGAAGTGGTCTTATTAATCCTTCCACCTTCTGCCTGGGTGTAGCCAGCGCTCAGCTCACAGTTGCTTAAAATGCAGCAGAGCAGAGCTGAGGCTGTGAAGACTTCCCTTGGTCTCTACCGTGAAAGCCTGGGCACAAGTGCCAGCTGTTGTGGCTCAGGACCGAAGCAGCAGCAGCAGCTGCCCGCCACGCTGGTGCGCAGGAGCCAGGCAAGGCGCGGGAACTCGCCGTGAACTGTTGATAGTTCAGGGGCTGATCTGAATTTTGGAGCAGGGCTGTGAGCTCCCCAGCACCTCCTGGCAGGGTGATCGGCTGGCTCGGGACACAGCTGTGAATCCTGGCAGCTCACCCCCAACAGCAAGCTCTGCTAATGGTTTCTCCTCTGGCCTTGGCTGAAGGACGGGAGCAGGAAGAAGCTGCCCGCAGGGAGAGAGAACGTCTCTGGGAGATGGACGAGGATGAGTATGATGCCCTCACTGCGGAGCAGAAAATTCAGCTTCATAACCAGATACGCCAAGTCCAGCGCGAGAGGAGGCAGAGGTCTGTGCGCCTGTAACTCCCCAGGAGGGTGCCCCTGCAGGGTTTTCCTGCTCCGGAGACCTCGGTTGAGCTCAGAGGGGTCACGGAGCGAAGGCCCGAAAGGGTCTGCTCCAGGCGGGCAGTTCCACCCCCAGG
The DNA here is from genome assembly GCF_017639655.2 of Falco naumanni. Taxonomy (NCBI): domain Eukaryota; kingdom Metazoa; phylum Chordata; class Aves; order Falconiformes; family Falconidae; genus Falco; species Falco naumanni. Next base: position 2,264 of record NW_024427362.1, read on the forward strand.
TTCCCAGCAGAGGAAGGCCCTTCCTCCCGGGAGAGAACATCTTCTCTCCAGCTGAGCGGGGAGCCCGCGGGTTTAGACGGTGGCTGCCGGCACCTGGGCTCTGGGCTTGCCTGGCCGCTGCTCCTTAGAAGTGTCTCTAAGTTAATTACGTTGATTCTCATCTTCACCCCCCTTCTTCCCCACACCAGAGGGGTTGTGGTGTGGCTTGGTGTGAGGCACAGCCGTGCTGGCTTGGTTTAGATCCCAGTCCTGCCGTAGGGGAAGTCCTTGCTGGTCTCCCAGGTTTTTCCTTCCTGAGCGACACCGGCCATAGAAGCCGGTGGCTCTTGGGCTCACCCTCAGCTGCAGCAGCAGGTCAGCCTGGGAGAAGCTCTGATCCAGCAAAGCAGCCCAGGAGGGGAGGCCGCAGGGGTTGAGGAGGATGCACAGGCTAAGTCCGAAACTGGGAGGGGGACCCGCTTAAAGCGAGCGTGTGTTTCCGCACTTCGTTCGGCCCAGGCTGACCTTATGAAGCAAGGCTGAGGTTTGGCTGGCCCTGGAGGTCCCCTCCCACCTCTCCTCACTTGGGATATTCCCAGCCTCCCCAGGCTGAGGGAGGTCCACAGAGATGGCCTAACGGTTCTGCCTGGCCTCAGGGTCAGGGAATGAAGTGCAGGACCAGCTGGGCTGGCGGCAAGCCCAGACTTCTGGTGGTGACTCTCGGGCGTGTTTTCTGTTTGGCTTGCTGAAGGGAGATGGAGCAGCTAGCTCGAGAGCTTGAGGAAAAGCGTCGGCAGGAGCTGGAACGCTTGAAGGAGGAAGAGCTGAAGAATTCTGAGCAGGGGAAGAGAAAGACTGGAAAAGACCAAGAGAATGCTTTGAGGAGGGAAAGCCGGCCTGGTGTCAGGCAGGTGCGTGGTTGTTTACAGAGATGACTGAAAGCCCTGGGGACCTTCCTACGGAGCTGCGCCGTGCCTCAGGGAGCCCCACGCAGTGCTGGGGACGAGCACCTGGCAGGAGCAACATGTGGGGCTGCGCTGGGAAACAACCACCGGGGTCTGATCGTGCTGCTGCTGCACCGGGGTGTCTTCCCATGGGTTTGCTGCTAGAGCTGCTCTACTAAGATCATGCTGCCTTTGAGTCCTGGCTTCATGTAACTCCACATATTGACTACTGAAGCCCTAGGTAGTTTTAGTCCAGCGTTTCTTCCCACTCTGCCTGTGACTTACACCTGTGAGCCATGATCTGTCTGGGATGTGGGGTCTTTTCCTACATGTCTGGCAGGAGATGCCCCCAGGCCTTAGGTATTCATTAGCAGGCAGACTTTGCAAAGAAGCAGGCAGACTTTGCAAAGAATCAGCCAGCCACAGGGATGCTCAGCGCACCAGAAATGAACCCAGAGGACTGCACGGGAGTAAGGAGGTGTCTTAAGTTCTCTGCTTGGGTTGGGAACCTGTTCTGTTCCTCAGCTGGTTTGCAGGACCCCTCATCAGTCTGACACTGAAGAGTTTGGTTTGTTGAGCTAAACTGGGTACCAGCTATGTTCTGAACTGGGATTTGTAGGGTGCCTAGCACAGGTCTGGAGCGAGGTTTGGGGTGCTACTGTAAAGATCATTGCTGCCCTACAGCACCTGAGTCAGTGCTTTGAAATGCTCCCTGCTTTTTTTGCTCTTCCTGCCCAGGGCATGAACAGTCCCACCAGCAACACCAACACATCCAACAGCCAGAGGTCGGAGGTCACCAAGGGGGTGGTCAAGACACGATCTGTAAGGAAGCGCCTGGGCTCTGTTGCACGCTGCACAAAGGAAGATGAGCAAAAGCAGAGCAAGGTCACCCTGATGGATGCCCACCTGGCAGCGGCTGCACACCCCACAGACCTGGAAAAGGGCGAAACCAAAAAATGAGGCCCAGAGTGACAGCGAGAACTTGGCCCTGAGGTTTAATATCTACGAGACGTCGCAGAAGGATGTTGCGCGTATTTTGGCATCCTGGGACAGGGTTCAGGGTATCCTGCTGTTCCCCCTGAACCACGAGGACGCACGGCACCCAGCAGAAGAGCAGCCCCAGCACGCATCCAGCCCCAGGAGCTGGAGGGACAGAGAGAAGGAGCATCAGGAGAGGCTGGAGAAAGAGCATCTGGCAAAACTGAAGGCTCTTGAGGATGCCAGAATACCTCAGCTGGAAGGGGAAGGTGCAAAAGGGTCAGCCAGAGGCCAGGGTGTCGGGGTGCCCTGCTTGGACATCCAGGTGCTGGGCTCAGAAGATGTGACTAGGAAGATCCTGGAGAGCAGCGAGCTGCCAGCGGCAGAGCAGGTAAAGCCCTGTGAGGCTCGGAGGCTGAGCCTACCGTGCTCCTGGGCCCCGGTGCATCGTGTCCCACCAGGTGACAATGGCACAGAGCCTTGTCCAGGCCACCGATGATGTTCCACAATGGCTCCGCAGCAGCCCCGTGGCTGGGGGAGGTTCTCACCATCCCTCAGGTGGGTGGGAAGCAGGAGTGCTCTCTGTACAAGCATCCCGTCTGTTGAGAGAATTTCCCAGCCTGGAAATCATTGCAAATGGTCCCAGGGCAGGGCAGCTCAGGTTTCCTTCAGCTGAGTCACTCCAGGGAGAGGTTTCTCTCGAGGTCCCACTTGTAGGTCCTGGCACTGCTCTGGAGCCTGCCCACTCCACTGGGCATGAAGAAGCGCTGTGCCCCATATAAATAAAGCCCCACCACATTGCCGAAAGCTCCGTGCCTTTAAGGAGTGAGTGTGAGGATGAAGGTGACAGGGGTACAAACAGGGTTTTCTCTTACGCTTTAGGTCCTGGATAGCCTTGGACTGGGTCCCTCCGGGCTTCCCATTCCCCCTACTGCTTTCTACTCCGTGATCCACTACCCGGCAGAGCGGATGGCCCCTGCAGCAGGAGAAGCCCTCAAGCACTTTGTCTTTGTTGTGCCAGAAGGCGCCACTGCAGAAGAAGACAAGAATGCTGCCGTAAGTCTCGTGGATGCCCCCGTTGTGCCCGAAGTGAAGGTGCCAGGGCAGGGGGGTGGGTGGGGAAGGATCACTGTGATGTCTGTAAGATGAGAATAACGGTTTAAAAAAACACCTCAAGCCCTCGCCTTGCCTTGAGGTCCTGGGCAAGGAGAGTGTTGTAGGCAAAACTAAACCTGATGAGGAAGACCAAGGCCCTGGGCAGATGTGGTTGTTTATTTAGTGCTTCCCCTAATTGTTAACAAACCCACAGCTTGCTTTCCCGGAGGGGGATGTCTCGGGGCAGGTCTCACCTCTCTGTTTTCTCCCTCCCCTTGTGGCTCAGACCGCAGAGGAGCAGGTCGCCCCTGTGAGGAGCCAGTCGAGCGAGGAGAAAGCTGCGGGCAGCTGGGAGGCTGCGAGAGAGAAGCAGAGCTCCAGTCAGGGCAGGAGATGTCTCCAGGGGCTGGACAGGGAAGGACCCGTATCTTCTCCTGGGGCGCACCAAAGCGGCGAGGACACGGTCCCATCCCCGCCGAGACATGTCAGGTGAGCTGAGGGCTGAGGAGATCCTTCTGCTTCGCGGCCACCCTGTCAAGTGAGGTCTGTCATCCCCAGCTCCTCAGGGCCCCTCTGTTGGTGCCTCCGTGGGATGGCGAGTCCACAGCCCTCCTCCTCGTCTTGTTTGCTCATTAGCCGTGTCTGAAGCCCTCTCTTTAACTGCCAGGCTGAGCAGCTGCCGGTGGATAGTGCCTGCCCGCGGCGAGGTGGAACTGAAGGTCCACTTCAGCTCCACGGTGCTGGGCCAGTTTGAGCAGACGCTGCGTTTCGAGATCCTGGGGACAAAGCGACTGTACCAGCTGCCCTGCAGGGGCACCTGCCTGTACCCCACCATCAGCCAAGACCCACGGTAAGGCTTGCCCCTGGGAGCCTCCCACGCTGCTCCCCCCGGGGCTCAGAGCCAGGGCTGCCCCTTGTACCCCGGTGACCTTCTGGCTCGGGCAGAGCGTGCTGCCTGAGCCGCCCAGCATCTTGTCCCATGCCTGGAGCTGGGAGTACTGGTACCGCGGCCACCAGTAAGGGTTACGGCTTTCTGACCAGGTTTTCTACTTGGAGCATCTCACAGCTCTTCATTCCCTGTTTTCTCTGCCCAGGCTGGTGTTTCCCCACCGAAGGAAGAGCAAGGCAGACGACGACATTGTCTTCAAGCAGTATGTCACGGAGACGGGTGTCTTCCACTTTGGACCGCTGCTGTGTGGGAAGTCAAGAGACTGGTACGTGCTCCCCGCCCTGAGCGAGCATCCTGATGTGCTGCCTGCACAGCATGGGACGTTGGGATGGCACCTCCAGGGCCTCGTGCTGTCACGGACACGTCTGGGGACGAGCCGTCCCAGAGGCACAATGCAGGGCAGGCCCAGGTGGAGACCTGCCTGGGAGATGCAGGGGGCTGAAGGGCCACAGATGTGTGAACTTGAGCAGATGATGGGCAAGTGAGTCCTGGAGGAGCAGGGGAGAGACGGAGCTGATCTTCCTCCCTGGTGGGTGCCTTGGTGGCCAGAGCCATGTGCTGCTTCCAGCCTGAAGGTCACTTGGAGCAGCTTGTGTCCCCCCGCCACATCTCAGCTTCGCCACCTACGAAATGAACTTTATGGTGTTTTTTAAAAGTGCTTTGAGCTCTACAGGTGGACTGAACAAGCAATTATTCTGCTGATGGTTTTGTAAAACATTCATCCGTTTGTAATATTAGTAAGGCCTTATGATTCGACCTGCCGATATGGGGGCGTGGGGGATCTGCAGAGGAATGAAAATGGAAATTCTGTTTCCCCGTCCTCAATGCTGGACAAAGTCTGCCTGAAAAAGTTGCCATTGTAGCTGCTGGCGCATTTCTATTTTTAACATAGCTTTTTTTTTCAGTATTAGAAATTAAGTTGTCCTCTTCATGGGAGCTCTGGAGAGCTAGTGGTATTTTGACAACCCAAGCAAATGAAATCAAAACAGTTCAAAAACCAAAAGAGGATCTTTAGTCAGGCTGCTGCATGGCCTTGGGTTTCTGTTTGTGCTTTTTAACCCTTTAACTCCCAAATCTGCTCCATACCCGAGGGAAGGGACGTTTTTTTTAAATTCAGCATTCCTCTTGGGAATGAATCCTCCCTATTTCCTTCCCTCAGACTTTGAGCTAACCTGTGAAATACAAGGCAATCTCGTGACTGTTTTGGAAGACAAAAGCTAAACTATTTTTAAAAGCTCTTTCCAAGAGCATTTCTTTCTACCCTGCAGGGAAGGAAACCCAACAAAGAAAGGGGGAGAACCCACGTGCCTGCAGTACCTCTGTTTTTCCAGGCATCTTTGAATTTCTAATTTGTAAAATGCTCTTTAAGTGGCCTGTGCATCATCACGTGTCTGGGCTGGAGGCACCAAGTACAGGGGTGGACATCAAAGTAACGCAAGGATGGACACACATAGCATCCAGTGTGCCCCTGAAAATGATCCTTTTTCTTGGCCTGCTTGTTGGAACATGGTCTTGCAGTGCAGCCTCCCGCTGCCAGGACATGGCGCTTTCCTTGGTGTGGGATGAAGGCGACGGTCTCCTCTGCAGCCTTCTCCCCTTTTGCGGACAGGTACAAGGCACTGGACTGTCCCAGCAACTGTGAGACGCTAACCATCCTCAACGTCACCCCCTTGGAAGTAGAGGCGCATTTCTCCTTTGAGCGCGATCTCAAGGCGGACACGTTCCTTGTAGAACCTCCCAGCATGAGGCTGAAACCGAACGAGAAGCAGGTAGGGGACAGCAGGTAGGGCAGGCACTGGTGTAAGTGCCCAGGAGCCATTCCTCCTGCTCACTGAGTGCTCTTCTGTATTTCTTGTTTCGGGGACGGGGCTAGAAGCTGAGCATTTGGGCGTACCCCACTTCAGCTGGTCTGGTGGAAGACAAGCTCGTCTGCCGCATTAAGGAGAACCCAGAGCCGGTGGTCTTCCCCCTGTGCTGCCAGGGGGTGAAGGTGGAGCTGAGGGTCAGCCCCAAGCACGTGCATTTCAACAGGCTGCTTCTGCACAGGTCAGTCATCCCACGGCCCCTCTGCTGGGGACGGGTGCTGTCGGTGAGCTCCCCTTCAGCCTCTCTGGCTGGCTGCATGGCCCTTCAGGCTGGATGTTGGGCTGGCGTCCCTCTTTCTGCCAGCAGTTCCCGGTCTCTTGCTCACCGTTCCTTGCTGGCTTGGTTCTCTCAGGACAGCCGCAAGCTCCTGTAGCCCCCCAGCAACGTGGTGCAATGGGCATCTTGATTCATTTGTATCTCGTCTGCTGGTTCGGAGAGCAGTGCAGTTGCTCCTCCTTATGTCCCTTCTGTTGGATACACCGTTAGCACCCAGCCCTTCCCCAGGACCTCACCTCTGAGACTTGTGACACAGAGAAAACATTTAACTAGTGTTATGGATACTATAAATACTGGATGTGTATAGATAAAGATATATATATAAACTAATGCATAGGGCTGCTCCAAGATGCATTCAGTTGCAAGGCCTATCCTGACCATCGAGCAGCTGGTGCAGGGTGTCTTTCTGCCTCTGCAGGGAGGACAGCAAGACCCTGGTCCTGCGAAACAGCACCCTGCTGCCTGTGGCCTGGCGGCTCCGTGGGCTGGAAAACCTGGGCGAGGACTTCTCCGTGTCACAACGTGAGGGCATCGTTGGTCCGCGCACGGAGTTTGACGTGCATCTGTATTTCAAGCCCACAAAGGCTCTCAACATTGAGAAGAAGATCCGACTGGAGGTGAGGGGGACTGTGCCCTCCCTGGCAGGGCAACGTGATCTTTCGGGGTGGAGGCTGTGCTTGAAGGGTTCCCTGCAAAGAGGGGGACAAAGGATGAGCCTTCCCGAGGTTCCTTTCTACCCGCATCGCCGGGGGGGCAGGCCCTTAGCGGCAAGGAACTTGCTCTTATAGCTGAGCTTCAGGGGGCATGTGTGCTGCCGGGCCAGGGAGAGCTGCACCTGAGGGACACAAGGCTGCTGTGACCCCAACTTCTGCTGCCTCAGCCTGGGTTCACCAGAGCACATGGTGCATCCCTGAGCATCTGCGTCAGCCCAGACAACCAGGCGCTGTGTCCTGAGCCCGCGTTACAGCCACCTTGCCGCTGTGCGTGGTTGAATGCTGTTGTTTGGCTGTCCAGACCTCGGCGTGCTCCCTGCGCCCATGCTGGAGCCTGTCCGGGGCTCTTAACGGAGAGCAACAAGCTGTCACCCTGGGCTTTTGTTCCCCGTGGTTTGGGGGCTGCACTTCAGTGAGGATGCTGGGTGATTGAAGGGGAGAGGGTTGACGGTCAATGCCACCTGCTCTGGGACACCTCACAGTTCTTGAGGTTGTTTTTCCATCGCTGTGTCTCCCCGGGTGCTTCCGCGGCAGCACTCCCTGCTGAAGGAGTGGCGAGCTGGGCTGGTAGGGCTTCTTACTGCAGCAGCATCTCGCTGGGTCAGCCCGTGAGATGAGCAGGTTGGGAGAGTTTGGGAATCCACAAGTGCTTGTCAAGCAGGGGAGGCCATGGTGGAAGCAGCCAGCAGAGACAAGGACTCGTACGTTGTCTACCAAAAGAATTTAAGAGAACGGTCTAAGCAGTGTTCATTTCTCGCTGCCTCAGGTTTCAGATGCAGAAAACATCCTGGGGATTGTCCAGGCTGAAAATATCCGCATTTCTGCAGAGGGCTATGATGTTGCTCCAGTCATCGACATTCCTAAAGGTCAGTGGATGCCCCAAAACAAAGCAGTCTGGGTGCGTTGCCTTGCCTTGGCAGGTGAGCAACCAAAGCGCTTGGGATGGGGTAGCATGCAAGCGTGGCCCGGTCACATAAAGCGCGTATCCTGCAGGTTGAGTGGAGTGAAGGGCTGTCAGGGCACAGCCAGCCTCGAGTCTCTCGCCCCTGAGCTTTGCAGTGTGCAGGTTGGTCTGGGGGCTTAGAAACCACAGCGATGTGAGCGAGCAATTGGCAGCTCCTGAGGGCTCAGCAGGGCACATAAAGTTGTTGGATCAGTGCTTGGAAGCAAGAAGACAGAAACCCAGCTCCTCACCTGCTAAACCCTGCAGATATTCTCCGAGTAAGAAGAGCAAGGGCAGCAAAGTAGCTAAAGAAAATTTCCAAGAACGGAAACTTCCTGAGAAGGGTTTTGGGCTGCCTGAGAAGGGTTTTGGGCTGCCTGAGAACTCCAAGTGTCATAGAACAGTTTGGGTTGGAAAGCACCTCAAAGATCGTCTTGTCCCAACCCCCCTGCCATGGGCAGGAACACCTTCCACTAGTCCAGGTTGCCCCAAGCCCCGTCCAACCTGGCCTTGAGTGGGGCAGCCACAGCTGCTCCGGGCAGCCTCTGCCAGTGCCTCGCCACCCTCACAGTGAAGAATTTCTTCCCAACAGCTCATGTAAATCTCCCCTCCTCCAGTTCAAAGCCATTGCCCCCTGCCCTGTCACTACAGCCCCCCAGGAAACACCTGTCCCCACCTTTCTTATAAGCCCCATGTCGGTATTGAGAGGCCAATTGAAATTGGCCTGGAAGTGTTGAAATATCTGTCTTGTCACTTGGTGTGGTCTGTAGCAGCTCACTAATACTCCCCGTTTCTTGCCTGGCTCTGCGGGTTTTCTGCAGGTGCAGGTGGCACCGTGGATTTTGGAGTCCTGAAAGTCCTGGATGATGCGAAGCAAGTGCTGACTCTGAGGAACAAGGGGAAGTACGAGATTGCGTACAGGTGGGTCCAGCTGCCTGCTCTGTGAACGCGTGGTGCCACCATCTGCCCAGGCCTGCCTTCTCCTCCTGCCCATGGCTAGAACCGCTTCCCGTGCTGGCTGCCTCGTGGTCTGGTTAAATAAAAAGCCCGGGCTCCCTAATCTCAAAGACTTTAAGGGAGAATGCAGCCCCACACCAGAGGTCCTTCATAGCTGAGCAGGAACCAGAAGGAGAGGCCCTGAAATTGAAGCCACTCACTGCTGAGATCCATTGCCTTCCTCTGAGGGGCAGCTCCTTTCTCTTTATGACTCTTTAAAGGAGGGGATGAGAAAATTGGGTGTCGAGGTTAGTTTGCAACACTCATGATGGTCTGCACTCTCTCAAGATCTGAGATTCCCCAAGCAGAGCTGGACTCTTTCCCTTTTAATTTTTTTATGGTCGTATGTCAAGTCCTGGCTGTGCTGGTGGCACTTGTACTTTTAACTGCAGAGGTCTTTGTTCCTTCCCTTTCTCCCCAGTTTCCAGCTGAAAGCTGCAGGCACCACCATACCAGACCTGGCAAGCCACTTCACTATCCAGCCGCAGAAGGGCCTGCTGGCTGCCTCCGGGCGCCCTGTGCAGGTCCAGGTGTTCTTCCACCCCAAGACGGAAGTGAATATCGAGGACAAACCCATCCTGCACTACCAGGTGAGCTGCCCCAGCCAGGCAGTGGTGGCACAGCACGTCTTGGGAGCGTGAGCAGGACAGGTGCCTTCTGGAAGGAGGGCTTTAGCTGGGTAATTCTCGTAGGTGACAGCAATGTCTCAGAAAACATTTGTGATGCTTCCTAAGCGGAGCTGAAAGTCTGGCTCCGGAGGAGACGTTGAAACAGGGAGGATGAGCTGATGGGGACGAGGGATGGGATCAGGGAACAGAGTCAGAGGCCGGCCTCTTTGCTGGTTTTACCAAGCCCTCCTCTGGCTGCAGGTGATGGAGCCCAGCATCTGCGGAGGAGGCGAGACCGTCGCCGTCATCCCAGTGAGGGTGTCGGCGAAAGCTGTGTTCAGCAAGTACAGCATTCACCCCGCCTCGCTCATCAACTTCGGTGCCATGGTGAAGGGCAGCAGGAAAACCTGCACCTTCATGCTGGAGAACAAAGGCAGCCTTGACTTTAAATTCCTCATCTACCGAGCAGACCAGGACGCATCCCGATTGCAAGAGAAAAGGTGAGAGAAGACCTGCATCACCTGTCCTGCCTGAGGAGGCACGACAGCGTGGCTGGTGTGTGACAGGCAGCCCAGACACCTGGGTTATTGTCCAGTTCACGTCAGCTGCTTGTGAACAGGGAGTGGAAAAGTGCCTCAGTGTCCCCGTGTGTCGGGCAAAGCTGGTGATACAGCTGAGCTGTCTGTAAGCTGCAGGAGGTGCCGCCGGGGGCTGCGAGGGGCAGGGAGGCTTTCCTCTGTGGGGAGGGGAAGGTCAGCTTTGGCTTCAGAGGAAGGCAGGGTGGGGGCTCAGCATGATGGGTGTTTCTGCTTTCTGCTCTTAGTGGATGTCAAATGAAATCTGCCCACTCTGGCAAGAGTGAGAACTTACACCAAAGGACTTCCTCAGCCAAGAAAAGCAAGCGCTCGCTGCAGAAGGTTGCCAGCCCCTCCATGCAGGTGGGTGGCTCCCGCTCCCCAAGACACACTGCTGCGGGTGCTGGGGGAGGACGCTGATGGGGGCTCCGTGTCACACCGTGGGGTGGGACATGGTCTGCACGATGGAGGTCTGTCATCTCCCAGCCACAAGCAGAGGCAGGAGCTGCTCAGTTGCACTGACAGTCCCGTGCTCTGGCTCAGACTTGGAGTTGTGGGGTCAAGAGAGAGGAGCAGGTCCCGTGTTTTGGTGGCTGCTAGCCAAAATAGGACTGTGAATACCACAGATGTGGGCACGTTCCTGTTTGAAGTCCCACTCCATAGATACCAGATGACCTTGTGTTTTCGTCTTCCCAGTCCCCTCCCTTCCCTCCCGTCACTTCTCACAGTTATTTCTGCTCTCCTGTTTTACCCCTGAGGCTGGAGGATCCCAGCTAGCACCTTCACCTTTTACACCCAAACTCCGTCCTCTGTGCCAGCCAGGATAGGCCTGCAGCTCCTCCTGGCTTGTCCCTCTCGTCCTGGGGCTGCCTCTGGGCCGTGGAGTCATCCCTCCCTGCCCTGGGACTGGGGGCTCGGCCTGGCTGGAGGTTGAGGAGTGGCGTACTCCTTGCTGGGGATGCTCAAGGCTGGGCTGCTGGACGTCAGCCTCTCCTGGGACTCTTTCTGCAGGCTCGCGTCACTCTAGGCATGTTCACGGTGTACCCTGGCTTTGGTTCCATCCCTCCTGGGGGCCAGCAGATGATCACGGTGGATTGCTCTGCGGGATCACTGGGGACGTGCGAGGAGCACCTGCGCATCGATATCAGCGACAGAGACCCCCAGGACAATCCCCTCGGCATCCCCTATACCCTGCTGGCTGAGTCCTGCCTCCCAGGTACGCCCCGTCCACAGGTTCCCACAGCCAGACCTGCTGCTGGTCAGCACCTGAACTTATTGCTTGGTTAGAGAGGCGCCCTGACCTTGAAGCTAAACCCTAAAATCCTCAGAGGTTGCAGTTCTTTTCAAGTCAGCCAGCGGGGAGAGGCTGGGAGGGATGCATGGAAGGATAAAAGGAAAGCAATACTCCTTGACTGGGACTGAGCTCCATCCTCGCAGCCGACTCCCCGCCCAAGGCTGGGTTTTGCAGTGACCTGGGCAGAAAGGGTTTATCAAGCCTTCCGAGAGGCCAGCAGGGTCCCGAAAAATTCATCAGGAATTCAGCATTCAGCCCTCCCTCTGCTCTGCTCCGCAGCATTTGTGGTTGATGACATCGAGTCCATCTTTGAGGAGCATCGAATCTGCAGCAACGTCAACCTCTGCCAGACCCCGCAGACGATGCGAGGCAAGGGTGTGTATGTCAGAGATGAGAACAAGTTTATCTTCACCGACGTTCGGGTTGGGCACCGGGCCACAGCTCGCTTCAAGATCCACAATGTCAACAAAGTCCCCTGCAATGTGGTCCTTTCCATCAAACCCATCGCCGGTGAGGTAAGAACAAGAGGCCAAGGTGACCGTTGCTCTTTACAGGCTGCGCTGCCTTGTTCTCCAGACTCGTTGCTTCCTCTTGCCCGCACTAGTCCAGCTCCGTGCAGGTCAGGCTACAGGGGGGAGCAGCAGTGCCAGGGTGGCAGTTCTGAATTTGGCACGTCTCGAGCAAGGCTTTGGCTCACCGCTCTGGCTGGGTCTTTGGTGGGAGACCCAAACCCTTCTGCACATCTCTTGGAAGCCCGCTCAGAGGGGGCCTTTACTGGCCTGACGTGCCTGGGCTCAAAGCAGACCATTCCCTCAGGCTCCCTGGCCTTTTCCTTCTCTTTAAAGGCCAGTTTGAGGTTAGTTGCGGGGTTTCCGTGCAGTGCCCCCCTCCCTTGTGTGCTGGGGTGGCTGCCCAGTGCTCAAAGCCAGCTTTTGCGCTCCTGGGCTCCCTGTGCAAGGTCAGCACCGCTTTGGAGTCACCCCTGCGATGGAAGGAGCCTGCCCAGGGCAAGCAGGAAGGGAGACACGCTGTCTGGGGCTGTTCCCGGTGACGCATATGAGAATAAGACTGCGTACGAAACACTGAAGGATGTTTCCTCCTAACACGGCTCTGTGGGTTCCCCCAAGTTTCACAGCCCCATCAGTGACATTTTCAAGGTGGATCCCGTTCGGATGTGCGTGCCCAGCTGCTCCCACGCCTTTGCTACGGTGACCTTCACTCCACAGATGATGCAGAGCTACCAGTGCACTTTTGAGGCTTCCCTGGATGTCCTGGCGAGGTAAGTCCCCCTGTGAAATGTGGGCGGGGGGACCTGCCTGATGGCTGCCCCTCCTCTGGGAGGACCCCGACCTCTTGTTAACCCTGATGCTCTCAGTAGCCTTAGGCAGAGTGCTTAGCCTTAGAGAATAGAGGAGGCGGTAACTACTAGACAGAGTAGAAAGAGAAGGGGTTATAGCTTAGCCTCTGCGAGTGACTGTGAAGACAGTGCAGCATTTGGTGGCCAGCTGGGAGTTAGTGAATCAGCAAGAAATGGAGATGTGCAACAGTTGAGCTGGGGCTTTCCAAGGACAAAGGTTTAGATGAAGCCGTTTCTGTGCCAGCCAGCCAGCGTGCATTATTTCCTCCTTGTTTCTGTTAAAATGAGATGATTGTATGTGATTACCTGGGGTATGTTAAGCTATTCTCTGTCAAAGGAGCGACTGGAGCCCTTCTAAAAGAGGAGCCCAGTTCCCCTGTCCTGGGACGTGTGTACCAGGGCTCTGACCGGCTCTTCCCCAGCCGTTTAGTGGCTGAGTCAGGACAAGTCAGCTTTCTGCTCTAGTACGCAATTCCTTTTTTAGCGTCCTTGGAAATAATCATTACTGACGGTGCTATTTATTTTTCCCTTCTTGCTTTTATACTATTTCCATGCTGCGCTCGTGCTTTTTGCATGTGTCTCATATCATCGCAGCCAGTGAATTTGCCATGTCTCGCCTGTCGCCTCATTATTTACCTGCTGTGCTGCATGATTCGATTCAGTGACATGTTCTTTAACTGCTACTCTGGAAGGCTCTGGCTCTTCAGAGCTCTTGTGAATGGCCCTGATTGGATTGGGAGGAGGGGGGTGGAGGAGACCTGTGTCGTGGGGTACAGGAGCACCAGCCAGGGAAAATGCAGTGGGTGGCCCCTCTTTGTTGCTTGCCAGGTGGGAAATTGGTTAGTGCCGGCCGTCACGATCTCTCCTCTGCCTTTCCTGCAGCCCTGCAGCAATTAAAGCGCAAAGCCTGACCTTCCGTGTCAGTGGAGATGGGACTCTGCCTCGGGTGACAGTCCTGCGCCCGGTACTTCACAGTAAGAGAGGGAACCCTCTGCTGGTCTTTAAGAAGCTGTTGCTGGGTGATTCACAAAAGCTCCCTCTGGTCCTTCATAATGGTGGCACCCTACCTGTCCAGGTGAGGACCTGCTCAGGGAACGCTCTGGTCTGGGAACAAGTGCTTGTCTCGTGGAGAAAAGGTCCCAGGAAGCATGGCAGACCTGGAAACAGCTCTCAGAAATTCTTTTTAAGCAAATGACTGACTTGTAATTTCCAGGAAGAGAGTTCCTCTTGGAAATGCGATTTTTCTGACTAGCCTATCCTTTTCAGTTAAATACAACGCAAGAAAGTTGGTGGGGTGTTTTCCCCCCATCTCTCTTCTCACGCTTTGATTCTCGGGTGGGCACGTGTGATGTCCTAGTTGCATTAGATTGTATTTGATCCCATTTTACTACACTTTAATGAAAAATTCTGTTCATTACTTTTGTATCCCAACGCCTCTGAACGCTTCTTTTTTCTGTCTAGTTTTACTTGAACTTTGTAAGTTTAGCTAAGAGCTGTGTTTGAAGCGGGGAAGCATGCTGGATGCCCCGTGCTGGACCAGCACCAGTACGGTGCCAACCCACGTGTCACCCTGTACCCACAGCAGTGTGGTTGTGCTCTGTGTTCCTTTTTCTCAGTTGACGATAGACCTGTTGGATGAAGCGGGAGTTTTCTTCTTGAAAGCCAGGCCCACCACACAATGCGTCTACCAAGCTGGGGGCGTGAAGGAGGACTCTCCTGCAGGAGGTAAACCCAGTAAGCGTGAAGCGCGGTCATCCACACAGGGGAGAAATGTGTGCCCTGCTCTTGGCTTGGCCAAGCAGCCGCCAAATGTTAGGTGTTGTTTCTTCGCTGGGGCTCTCTGTACCCCCAGCTTTTCATGTGGACTCTGCGCACGGCTTCCTCCTAGAAAGTGGTTGGAAGTTTTTTCTGTTCCTCTGGACATGGTGGGTTGAGTTGCAGGGGGGCTGTCACCACTTCAGCGGACCATCTGAGGTCTTTGCTGCGTGTGGGAGTAGCAGCCTGAATGGAGGCAGCCCCTGAGCCCACAGCCAGCCAACAGAAGCCAAACCCATTCTTTGGCTCAGCTTTACGTGTGGCAGGAGCTGACTGACTGCAGTTTGAGTGAGCGCTGGGTGTTAACCTGTGTTTAAGGCACTTCAGCAGTGATACGCGTGGTGCTGTCGTAGCCTTGTGAACATAGGAGGAGGGTCTGGCACCATTGGTGGGAGAACCTGTGCTTAGAGGTAGCTGGGTTTCAACCCCTTACGCCCCACAGAAATATTTCAGCGGTACAGCTGTATCACTTGTCGCTGATTTCATTGCTGTGCAGAGAGGAAGCCTCACACCGCTCTCCTGGTCCTGCTCCGTGGGGAATTAGCAGAGTTTGACGTGCTTTTCAAACCCACCCTGGCCCAACGTGTGGAAGGCAGGATCCACTTGTCGGTGGTGAACAACCCGTATGAGGAGACCGACATTCAGCTGGTGGGCGAAGGCTACGAGGATGACTTCACGCTAGATAACATCCACGGACTGGTGGCAGACAGTGAGGAGGAGGAGAATGCTGAGGGCAATCTAGAGGAAGACGTAATTGAGGGTAAGAGAGGAAAGGCTGCCCAGGTGGATCAAGGAACAGGAAAACAGACGTTTCTGCTCACCCTGTGCCGCGCACCTGCGGTCCAGCTTTAGCAGCCAGATCCTGCTGCCTTTTGTAGCCTGCAGAGGCTTAAGAGGCAGCTTGAGAGCAGAAGAGAAGATCGTCTGTCAAGGGAGAAGCTTGCAGGCTAGCAGGGAAGGGTCAGAGATACCCGCGTTCAGCTGAGTATCTCCAAAAGGAGGGCTGCCAGCCCATGGTATGCTATGGAGATGAAGCCCGTGTCTAATGATTTGTGCCCTCGATATACGCAGCCTGTGCTGTCACCCCCTGGCCTGGCGGTCTGGGAGCGTGCTGGCTCTGTGCAGAGGGGCAGTGCATGCTGTGCTGCGTGGCTCTGCACAGCCACAGCCACGGGTTTAGGGATGTGGCAGGGCGCTTCCATGGGAGCGGTAGGATGGGGAACTGCGTCTCCCCAGGGAGGAAGGCTTGGAGCAAGGAAGAGTTGGCCACGCCTGTCTCTGTGGATGTGAGGGGGGTGGATGGACCTCAGGCACACTGAGACCTCCTGCTCTCCTTCCTAGCAGCTGCCAGAGTGAATCACATCCCGTTCGGGGACTGTCACATCGGGAAACCCTACAGCGTGACCTTCACCATCACCAACCGCAGCAGGACGGAGGCGATGCGGTTTGAGTGGCTGGCAGACACCCCATTTCACTTCTCCCCCAAGGTGAGTTTGGGTGGCTCTGCCTTTTCCCATTGCTCCAGCCCTGCCCGGCGGGTTCCCAGGAGCTGGCAGGGAGTCACCACGTACCGGTGAGAGCCTGTTTCAGTGCCACAAAGGAGCTGCAATCCCTGGCTTAGCTGGCACGGGGCTGTCAACCCCACAGAAAAGGCTCAGTGTTACGGGAGGTGGCATCTTTTGTATTTTCCTCTGTCAAACCCCAGATGAATACACGGTAAGAGGCAGATTCCTGGCACAGCTGCTCACCACATCGATCGATCTCTTTGCTGTCAGTCCTGCCCTTGCTAGTGATTCCAGTTAGGTCTTGGCTCTCTGGTTCTCCCTAGGTGGGACACCTCCATGCTGGCTGTGCTAAGGCCATCACAGTGACCTTGAAATCGGATGTCGCGGTCACCTTCAAAATGCACCCTGTGAAGTGCAAGGTGGCTAGGATCACCTTCCCGCTGCCGCCGGAGCAGATTAAAGACTGGGATGACTGCCTGCGCACCATCAAGTGGGTGGATACCACCATGAGGGGCCCAGGAGCCACGTGGCCTGTGAAGAAGAAGGTAAGAAACGCAAACAGGAAAAGCTAACGGAGCTGCTACAAAAAAACCCTGGCAGGCCACCATCTCTGCTGGCTGAGCAGCTCCTGCGTCCTCCTGACGTTTAATCCACCCGTGAGGTTCACCCGCAGTGCGTTTTGGGGGAGAGGCAGATGCAGTGACCTGTGACACCAACACAAAATGGGGAGGTCTTTTGACAAGACACGTTTAGCCACATGCAAACTACCGGTCTCTGCCAAAAGCTGAAGTGTTGCAACCTGTGTTGAACGGGAGGGCACATTTTACGATTTTATCACGTTTTGTGGTGTTAAAATTTCTTCGTCGAATTCAGTGCCTTTTCACCAACAAGGAGTTTAAGGCGCTGCACTCTGACTCTTGTTTTGGAGTGGAGAGCCACACTAGTGCTCTTGTGTGTGCGCTGGCCAGCCCACCGGCACATGGTGGGTGAGCTGTCAGCTCTGCCTACACCGATAGCAGAGGTTTTGGTGGTGGTGCCCATGTTGTGTGGGATATCTCATTGTGGAGCAGCCCAGGTGCTGCGTGGCAGTCGTGCAGCAGTCTGGAGAAGCATCGCTCCAGAAAGTGCCACACACACGTACCTGGCACGTGTTCCTCCCTAGTTTCTGAGCCTTTTTAAGAGCTGTAAACCACACTTCTTCCCCATCAGCAGCAGCAGCAGCAGTCGGAGGCTTTCCTAGTGAGTTCGTCCCCATTCCAAAACGCCCGTCCCCAGCCCTCACCAGCGTGGCTGTTGCCCCACACATGGTGTCTGGAAAGCACCTCCCGCTAAGACAAGAGGGAAAAGGTGCTTTCTGGTTTTGTTCAGTCTTGGGGTTCTCCATCCACAGAACTCCCACAGGGGAACTTAATCCTAATTTAGAGGCCTGCTGGATCTGTAGCGGGCCATGAAAAAGGTCTGACACTCTACAGGGTTGAAACACAGGGACAGGTACCTATGACCCAGTCATTGTCCCCATGGGTGTATTCTCAGTCATGGTGGTGATTATGGTGTTCAGTCGGTAGAAACAAACACTGTAATGGAAGGGTTAAATTTTGTCACCTTCCCGGGGAAATAAATGGGAATGGTCCTTTCTAGCCCCTGTACGAGGCTGATCTTGGAGGCCAAAAGCCTCCTCTTGCTCAGCCGGGCTTTCTAGGCTCTGCTCAGTGATTCTTCCCTTTCCTGTTTGGAGGTGATCGAGACAGACCCAGAACCAGCTCACACTGTCCTGGAGGAGAGCAGCCGTGAGGTGGAGCTTTGCCTCAGTGCTGTTGTCGACTACGCTGAGCTCAAGCTGGATACGGACACGATTCAGTGCAAGGAGACCTTGCCCTTCCAGACGAGGACATTCCCGTGAGAGCCAGAGGCCAGGCAGGGACCCGTGCGTGGGAGCTGCCTTTGCCCAGGGCTGACCTGGTGCCTGCTTCGCCGGAGCTGTGCCGTGCTCTCTGGTGGCCTCTGCTTCTCCTTCTGCTCGTGGTCTGGTGAAAATAAAGGCAATAAAGTGCCAATAAAGGCAAAAAATAAAACACTGACATGTTTATTGTTTGGCCACTTGATAAACCTCTTCTAATTTCTAACTGGGTGATTAGGCCTGGCGGGGGGTGGGGGCAGGGGTGTGTGTGCTGCTGCCTGCTGGTTCTGAGGTTTCAGCTTCCACACACCCTGGGCGCCTGGAGATGCCTCACATGTGGACTCGAGTCCCTTCTAGGGCTTTGTGTTCAGTCTCACCTGCTGTTCTTCTCTTTAAACAAATCATGTATTGTTTCATCCTGTCCAAGTCCTGGCAGGGTGCTGGGGCCTGCGTATCTGCACGTAAAGCCAAGCAGGAGATGGTGGCCACCGTCCTGCCAAGGCGTGCCAGGAAAGGTTCAATTCTGCCATGCCTTTCTGCTGACAGCAACCATGGATTTGCTTCCATTGCGTGTTGCCTGTCCTCATCTGCTCGAGGACAGGTTTGCAGTCAAAATAATGTCAAACTGAGATGTAAAGACCAGAATAAGACCCTTGGATTAAGTCTCCTGGGCACCATGCCTGCCCTTTCCTCTTTATCCTCCAAACTTTGAAACACTTTGTCTCCGGGTAGCCCAGGGCAGTGGTCTAGACGTGGCAGAGTTGCCTGGGGACAAAGATACTCCTGAGCATCAAGGAAGGGGTACCAGAAGCTCACCATACAGTGTTACTTTTCTACTTGCTTTGTATTTATTGGTCATTGTCTTTTCACTCCTCCTTCTTGCTTTTCAGTTCCATGCTGTCCAACACGGGGAATGTGGCCCTGGAATACAACCGGATGGCGGCTGTGGAGGACGAAAGGGCATTGAGCCACACTGGGGAGCTGCCTCCACCCAGTCTGGATGGTAAGGTGCTGCAGCGAATGAAGAGACGGGACACAGCTTGATGCAAGCAAGTTGTCGGTCTATTAGTGATTTTCTTACAATTACATATGTTTCTACCTTCTACATATTACACACTGATTGGTTAAATCTTAAGCGTAAAAAACACTGATTGGTTGATATTTAAGGCACACCGTTAGAACAATAGGAACTTATTAGTTTATCTTGACATAGCAACAGTTTCTATTCCAAAGTTAAGGAGTTTCTTTCTACGGGACTTTCTTGATTAACAAAGTTACATATCGGCGCCATCCGTTCCCTTATCTGGCTACTTGTTTCTCTGTCCGTCTGGCTGCCTCCTCAGCTGTAACGGCTCAGGGGTCTGCAGTTAGCTTGTTCCTTGGTTCCCAGGGCTTGTGCCCTGCAAGTTCTAACAAGTCTCTATTCATCAGGCTATCAGTACTTGGACTCCTGTCCTTGAGGCCTTGTCCTACATCTCCCCCTTCCTGTTGCACAAAAAGAACCCCTGAAATCGAATGAGTTATTAATTTTTGTAAGCATTGTAAAAGACAAGGTATAAGTAATAAAACAAACAAAAAAGCAACTAAAGCATATATAATCATCTTCACTAAACTTCTTAACCATTCTGAAATGCCCCAACCACTGAACAGTTTATCTAACCAATCCCAGGTATCACTTTGTTGAAGATGAGACACTCCATCCCTCAATCTTTGGATGCTAGCATGAATTGATTCCGAATGATCTGAAAGGTTCATGCAACACATCCCTTCAAACTCTTCACAACCATGACCTTGTGCCAGAAGCAAAAAATCTATTGCAGCTCTATTTTGTAATGTCACGTGGCGAACACTATCAACATCTAATAAAAGACCAGACAGGGCACTGCTTGTGGCATTAGTTTGTTTGGCAAGCCAACAGCCAAGCTTATCTAATGTTGCCAGAGCCTTTCCTGCAGCAGCTCCAGGCAACAGAAGAGATGCAATGAAGCGTTGGCCAAAGGACCAAAATTGCATGTTACCATCACAATCGGAGGCAAATGCATGAACGCCACGCTTTGTCCTTCGAGAGTAGCAATGTTGTAAAATCATAGATGTGTTAGGAGTCGGGACGGAAAGTCACCCTAAGCTACACGGACCTCCTTTTATATGAGAAGGAATGACAGGCCATGCTCTATCACCACAAATAAAAAATACTCCAGCGGGTAGTGAGAGCGGAGCATTGCTAGATTTAGACAAGTTGTTAGGAGTGTAATTACACCAGATACTTGCATTTCTAAAACCAGGATGAGTAGGGGAAACGTCCCATGCCCTAGATCGATTCTTTCCCGTGTAGTTAAATTTTATGCAAAAATCCATTTTTACTGAACCAAGGAGTTCAATTTCCTGCGGTTCCAGAGTAGCCAGTGGGAGATGGGGTATCCATACATCCCAATTGTCTGTCACATTTTTTGATACGTTTTTGGGTGGAAAAAGACTTTGAAGGCCCCTAGGTATAGGCCATTCATCTAATGGTAAGCCCACAAGACATGTGGAAAAAGGCTGATCCGGAGTGGCCATAGCAAGACACAGAGTATCCTGTCCAGTCAAGTTCGCCAACGTGACCCAAACATTTACCTTTGGTAGAAAAGGGGGATAAGAGCCACCTTCAATAGGCCAAGGTCCAGGTATGAACATCATTATCCATATTACTGAAAATGCTTGTTTCTCTTTTTCTTTTTCCATCGTCGTTTTACAACCAGCCATTCTTCTGGTCATACTGTCCATGACCGAGGCACTGCAATTGATTGTCCACACTCTAATCCTACAGTAATGTTCTTGTTAATAATATAAATTCTGCTTGCTAATACAATATATTGAAACAACAACCGTGCAATAGCCCGTACTTCTAGGCTTTCAATCAATGATAAAACATTTGCAAAAACTAAGTTTGGCAAAATCTCAGAACCTAACCCTATAACTCCCTCTAATTCCAAAAGAGGTTTTCCCATAAAACGTTCAGCCCACTGTATATGATTAAACCTTAATATTTGATTATTACACCCAGAACACATCCAATGACCCCATCTGTCCCTTAGTCTTACAACTCGCCAGCGATCGTGATCACAGAGTTCACGATGAATCTTGATCCACAGTCGACAAGATGGTCCATGTTCATAGCAACATAACTGTAGAAATCGAGACGCTGTCCAATCTGGTTCATGACAGTGTCGTTGAAAGTCGATGTAATGGAAGATAATATCTGCTAGCGGTGCCGTCAGTGCATTGGGGATCTGGTCTGGTCCAAACGTATTACCTTTGTTAAGTGGTTTAACCCAGGGCGATATTGTCCGTTCCAAGCGCTGTAAAAAGCAAAATCTAGATGCTATATCCTGAATTTGGTTACCTGACATTAATGCAAAACAGAAATCATCACACAGTTTTTATTTCATTCTGTAGGGTCGGTGTCGGTATCAGTTGTCTGCGGTAAAGGTTCACGGAAAGGTCGTACATTCTTTGCTGGGATCCATCTGGGTCCTTTTTCTGTGGAGACACAAGCATAACCTTTTCCCCATGTAACAAGAGGATATGGTCCCATAATTTTACCTGTTTCTGGATCTCGAACCAATACTGGGGCTTTAACCCATGCCTTGAAGGAGGTATTTGCAGTAAAATGTCAAACTATCAGTGGGTTGTTATCTATTAAAGAACAATTTAAAAAATTAAAAACATACAATGCTTTCTGTAACCGTTCCTCTGGAATAGCCATTCCCATTCCCCCTTTTTGTTGTTGTAATAGATGTTTTAGCGACTGATGAGACCGTTCAATGAGAGATTGACCGGTGGGGGAATGAGGAATGCCAGTAATATGAGTTATACCCCATAGGGCAAAAAAGGTTTTTATAGTTGTTGAAACATAAGCTGGACCATTATCTGTCTTTATCTTTGAGGGAATACCCAAAATAGCAAAAGCACGCATTAAATGTCTACGAACGTCTCATGCCTTTTCTCCTGTGTGACAAGAGGCAAACAAGGCACCTGAAAATGTATCAATGGAAGAGTGGATATATTTAAGGTTACCAAATTCAGAATAATGTGTGACGTCTGTTTGCCATAATTGTAGGCTTTGTAATCCTCTAGGGTTAACTCCTGCAGCAATTGATGGGAAAGAATGTTTTTGACAATCAGGACAGACAGCAATAATATTTGGCGCTTGTTGAGAAGGAAGGTCAAGCTGTCGTTTAAGAGCTCCAGCATTTTGATGGAAAAAAGAGTGACTTAGTTTAGCTTGTGCAATGTGGTCTGGCAGTACTTGAACTGGTAAGGTCAATAGATCAGCTCGTCGATTGCCTTCTGCAAGAAAACCAGGTAGTGAGGTGTGAGACCTAATATGCATAACAAAATAAGGTGCAGATCGAGAGTCCAAAAGGAAAATAAGTTCCTGTAACAGGGTAAAAAGTTGTGAATGTGAAACATTCCGCAGCACAGAAGCTTCGGCTCGTGTAACAATACCTGCAACATAAGCTGAATCAGTAACAAGGTTGAGTGGTACGTTCCATTTTCGGAAAACACGAACAACTGCATTCAGTTCTACTATCTGAGGTGAACCGGAGACTGTCTCTATGTCCGAGTCCCATTGTCTCTGTTGATCATCCCACCATAGGAGAACAGATTTAGGTGATTTGCCTGATCCATCTGTAAAGACAGTAAGTGCCTGTAAGGGTTGTTTGCTTCTTTTGGGTTTTAACATCAGACGAAAGTCAACGTTAAACAGTTTGTGTGAAGGTGGATGAGAAGTTATTTGACCTGTATAGTCGGCAAGTGCCATAACAAAGGTGTCTGATTGCCGATAAAGCCATTGTAAGTATACTGTTGTTATTGGCAGACAAATACAGACAAAATCCTTCCCTGATAAGGTTAACAGGCGTGATCTAGCTTTAACAATCAGAGAGGCAAACATTTCATGTTGTGTCAAAATAGTTTTTGTAGACTGGTTAGGTAAAAAGATCCATTCAATAATTAACAAGGGGTCTGAGTTCTGAAGGTCCCATTGAAATATCAGGGGGTCTGAGTTCTGAAGGTCCCATTGAAATATCAGGGCATGAGGCTGTCGTACAGGGTTTAAAATAATCAAGTAAAAAGGTAGTTCAGGGGCTCATCGGTGGGCCTGTCGAGAAGCGATAGCTGAGGCAACCTTTTGTAAAGATGTATCTGCTTCAGAGTTAAGATCACGTGGAGAACAAAGATTAGTGTCCCCTTTTAGTAGGTCAAACAGAGGACCCAAGTCTGTATTAGAAATTCCCAATAGTGGTCGAACCCAATTTATTGTTCCCAGTAATTTTTGTGCATCATGCAGGTTTCTTACATTGGTATTGATCTGCAATGGTTGAGGAACAATAGTTTGTGCTCTTATTCGCCAGCCCAGATATTTCCAAGGGGGAAACTTCTGGACCTTTTCTGGTGCTATAGAGAGACCTGCCGAATTCACGGCATCTGTGACAAGGGCTACAGCTTTCTCCATGACTTCGTGATGTTGTGCTGCCACTAAAAGGTCATCCATATAATGATACAATAACACAGTAGGCATAGCATTTCGGACAGGACTGAGTATTTTTGCAACGTACCATTGACACATTGTAGGGCTATTTTTCATACCTTGTGGCAGTCCAACCCACTGATATCTCTGCAATGGAGCTTGCATGGTGATGCTTGGAAATGAAAAGGCAAATTTCGGGGCATCATCTGGATGTAACGGGATACTGAAAAAACAATCTTTAAGATCTAGGACAGTTAGATGCCAATGTCGAGGGATCATAGTTGGGGACGGGAGCCCGGGTTGGAGGGCTCCCATATCTTCCATAGCATCATTAATTTTTCTGAGATCATGGAGCAAGCGCCACTTGCCAGTTTGTTTTTTAATAACAAAAACCAGTGAATTCCATGGGCTAGTAGAAGGTACAATGTGTCCTTGGGACAGTTGTTCTGAGACTAAGTTTTGAAGTGCGCGAAGTTTTTCCAAAGGAAGGGGCCATTGATCCACCCAAATAGGAACATCAGTTTTCCAGGTTATTTTTAGGGTGTTGCACACTTCAATGACCCCATATAAAAATGTGTACGGATGGACATTCCCCATTGTGACAATATATCACATCCCCACAAAACCATAGGGACAGGCAGCACAAAAGGTTTAACAGAAGCCACATGTCCCTCTGGTCCTTGAATTCAAATTAGTTCCAAACTCTGACGACTGTTACCGGTCCCCCCTATCCCAGCCAGTGTCTGAGAGACATTAGTCAGTGGCCATTGCGGAGGCCATTTGGCTTGAGAAATTACTGTGACATCAGCTCCAGTGTCAGTGATCCCATTTAGTGCTATTTGTTGGTCATTGTAAATAAGGGTACACTGATACATAGGCCGCTGTGGAGAAATGGATTGTACCCACAAAATGTGAGGTAACCCTGTGGATCCAAAACCTCCTCTCCTCTGCGGAGGATGATCAGTGATAAGAGAGTTTACCCTTGCTGGAATCAGAATCAGTTGCGCTATTTGACTACCCTGAGGTGTCATACAAGGTGGAAATGGAGTCCGTGCCATGATTTTGATTTCGTCCACACTGTCAGAGTCAATAACACCTGGTAAAACAAAGAGACCAGACAATGTTGTGGAAGATCTACCAATTAACAGAGCTTGTGTATCGGGGGGTAATGGTCCTTTGACATTTGTTGATAATAAATGAACCAAGGAATCGAGCAGTGTTACTGTGTGTGAGGTTGCCAGGTCCAGTCCGGCGCTGCCTGAGGTTGCTGGACAGAGACTTGAGGTGTCGGTGCTTCTCTCCGAGGATGTTGAAATGTCAGCTGTGGCACTTGTGTCTGCGCGCGTCGCTGCCCCGCGCTCCGTGGTCGGTTTCCCTGTATCGGTTGTCCCTGGAAGTCATACTTAGGTCAACATCGATTAGCATAATCACGCCCTTTCTGACATTTCGGACAAACTCTGGGACCAGGAGGTTGTTGTTTATTCCCCGCAGCCCGAGCAAGACAATTTCTCTTTAGATGACCAGGCTTACCACAACCATAGCAATTTCCCACACCACGCATCGCTACAAAAGCAGCAGCCATAGCTTCAAACTTGTGGTCAACCGTACCGATTCGGTTACATGCTTCCACCATTTCCACCAGAGTGGGGTTCGGGTTGGGAAGAGACTTCAGTAGCCTTTTACAATCAACATTAGCATTTTCAACAGCTAGTTTTGTTAACAATATATCCCGAGCTTCCGCATTATCTACTTGACGTTCCAAAGCCTGTTTTAGTCTACCAATAAACTGCATGTAAGGTTCTCGAGACTCCTGAGTGATGTTAGTAAAAGCTTTTTGTGGCTTTTGTACGTCAGGGACCTGGAAAAAAGCCTTTTTCGCCTCTTCTCTAATTGCCTCGAGAGCCGCACGGGGGCAGTGTTGAGCCTGCGCTACCGGATCAGCACGTGCACCGGTGCCCGTAAGATGCTCTATTGTCAGTGCAGCTGATGCAGCATCATTATGGTTAACGTACGTGAGCAGGAGTGCTTGCAGTCCCCCTCTCCAGTGCGACTCCCATAACGTGTACTGAGTCGGGGTTAGCAGCAATCGTGCTAAAGATTTCAAATCATGAGGAGTCATGACATAAGCATCAAACACAGAAGATAACAGACTTATAAAACAGGGAGAAGAAATACCACGTTCCGTAACAGTGCGGCGCAGTTCTTTAACAACCGAAAAAGAAAGAGCCTCCCATCGTGCTCCCCCTGCCCGACCCTGAGAATACAAGACCGGAGCAACTATAGTTTTAGCCATTCCTAAATCCCCCTCCTTTAAGGCTTGTTTCTTTATTTTTGCCCACACATCACGTAGATCAGGAGGGTATAAATCAGGTTCTTGTTCAGGCTCTACCAGTCCTGGGTCAAAGGGATCTTTTTCTGGCAGATACCCCACTGCATTGACACCCAGGGGTTTAGAGCACTGTGATTTAGAGGCTGATAAGGACAGGGCTATAGGAGCTTGCGACTCCTCCTCCTCACCTTCCTCTGCCTTTTCTTTTTGTGCTTTTATAGTCTCAAAAATAACTCTCCATGAAGAGAGCAGAGGGTGGGACTCAGTATTGCCTTTTGTCGCAGAATCCCACAATTTCACCCCTGTGTCGTCCCAAAGTTCCCGCGTGAAAATTGTAGTTGCAGTCACTGCAGGCATATTTACTTGCACCCACTTGAGCATTGCTTTAAGGTCATGCCCAGAAATACTTTTCTCATGTTTGTTAGGGAGACCTTTCATAAGCTCATAAACGTCTCTTTCCGGGGACGAAGCCTGATTCCCCATTACGGATTTCCCACAGCTCACCTCTCAACTCCGGAGGGATTTCAGGCCGGCTCCCGCTTCCTTTCAGCGGATCATTCAAAGTTCTGTGGGATTTGCTGCATGTCGCTCAGTCAGGCGATTCGAGAGTCCGTCCACATCAGATCCTTCACCAGATCACGTCGGGGTCACCAATTTGCGGCGAATGAAGAGATGGGACGCAGCTTGATGCAAGCAAGTTGTCGGTTTATTAGTGATTTTCTTACACTTGTATACGTTTCTACTTTCTACATATTACACACTGATTGGTTAAATCTTAAGCATAAAAAACAGGGATTGGTTGATATTTAAGGCACACCGTTAGAACAATAGGAACTTATTAGTTTACCTTGACATAGCAACAATTTCTATTCCAAATTAGGAGGTTTCTTTCTAGGCGGCTTTCTTGATTAACAAAGTTACATATCGGCGCCATCCGTTCCCTTATCTGGCTACTTGTTTCTCTGTCCGCCTGGCTGCCTCCTCAGCTGTAGCGGCTCAGGGGTCTGCAGTTGGCTTGTTCCTTGGTTCCCAGGGCTTGTGCCCTACAAGTTCTAACAAGTCTCTATTCATCAGGCTATCAGTACTTGGACTCCTGTCCTTGAGGCCTTGTCCTACAGGGGAACACAGACAGACAGGCTGATTCTTTGCACCAGCACTCTGCTGCCTCTTGGCAGGGTTCTTTGTGTGACTTTGTGGGTGATGCAAGGTGAGGGGGTCGCTCTGAGCCAGCTGGCGTTTCCGCACCAGGCCAGAGGCGCAGGATCCCTTTGGGCACAGCTGTTCTCTCATCTTGCGTTCGCTGCTTAGATTCAGTTTAATGCCCTGTCCTATCCTCAAACAGCGTGGCTGTAGCAAACTAAAGAGGAAATGCCCTGCGGTCCCTGGCTCCCTGAGCTTGTGAAATGATCTGTTGCTTTGGGGAGGGACTGAGAAATGGTTTTACGTCATTCGTATGGAAGGTAAAAATGATGTTGGCCTAGGGCAGTTCTCCATACTGCCCAAGTGACATAAGAGCTTAATCTCACCGAGGTAGGCTTTGCAGAGGACGCTGCTTCCTTTAAAATGCGATTTATTAGTATGAATTAGCATTCATTTTGGGTGTGGAAGTAAATTGGTTCCCATGAAGGGCAAATTGCTGCTCTTCAACTAGAGAGAAGCAGCAGAGCAACAGATGAACATCACCCCAAATAGAAGTAGGGTGAGAGAACCCCCAGGAGCACTCATGTCCAGTACTTTGTCCCTTGTCTTGCCCTTGAACTGGTGAGTGTGTGGCATTAGGGAGCTGTGCCAGCAAGGTCCTCTGCACAGCTTCAGCGACACCACGGCGGTTTCTGCCGAACTGGGTTTTGTGCTCCTTGCAGGGCATTGGGGAGAGGGATGCGTGCTGCTCGGTGAGGAGCACATGGGGATTGTACAGCAGAACCAGAATTTTGTACAAACGGAATGTTTTGGCTCATACGTGATGGAGTGTGAATCAGCGAAGTGCCAGAGTGCTGTAGCTGAGCTAGAAATGCATCCACAGCGTGGTCAGGAGGCGCAGAGCACCTTGCAAAGCCCTTGGCCAAGAGGCAGGCTTTGGGAAATGGTTCTGTAAAGCCACCTGCGCTGGGCTTGCAGTTGCTTGCCTGCAGAGTATCTGTGTTAGTTGTGGAAGGCTCAGGAGTGCTGCCTTTGAACAACCCCTACATCCCTGATGCTGCACGATCCACAGGGACTGTGGGTAATCCAGTGAACTGGGATGCGGGTCTTCCTGATGGGGAGTTGGTTTGTATAATTCTCTTGCTTTGAATCTGTTCTTCCCTGGGGTAAGTCTGACTTCAGTGAAGTCACTCCTGATTCAGAGGAGTAAAATTGTGGCTAAGCCCTAAGTAATAGGGCCATGTGAGTTGTTAGTGGCTGAAATGCCACGTAGCCCTTTCTTGGAAAATGAGCAGTTTCCTACTGTCTCGCAGTCATTTGGGAATGTGCCACGTGCTCGGACTGTCAGAAAAGAAATAGCTGGTGTGCCTCTTGGTTTATTGGCACTTGTGTTATAAATGAACTGCTAATTTTTCTGCTGGGCAACATTTCCAATTTGTTACTCTTGCTGCTTCTGATTTGCACGTTTCTGTTTTGTGGCTCCAGTTGTACAGCGTGGGTGTTCTTGTGCCAGCCCACATTCCTGCATGTCCTTGCATTATGGTCTGACAGTCTCTGCTGAACTGGGAACCATTGTGGCACTGACTGGCAGATAAACAACAGAGAGAAACACTTCCATTTGTGTGTCCTTCAGGCTTATTAATAGTTTATTGTAAAGGAAGAAGGGCGCCTTTTTACAGGCGCGCGGTGACCTGGTTCAGGAACGGCACGGCGGCCAACCCCCTGGCCGCTCGGTCCATCAGCTCACAGACACCAATGTGGTGGATGGCAAATGGCCTTTATTGCTGAACGACGTGACACTATATAGCCTAGTTTTACAATGTCACTTCCGTCTGCTTACATCATAAATCAAAAGCTGTTGGCTATCTAGAAGGGGGGGCCCTGTGTTTCCGTACAGCGCGAGATCTTCCGGCCGCCAGGCCCTACCTAGCAACATTTCCCCCCCCTCTATGCTTAACTAAACAGGCTAAACTAGTAAAAATATTTCTAAAAAAGAGCATAAAGATAAGGCACACTGAGCAATTGGCACTTAGGAAGCGACTGGGGGTAATGGAGTGTAGCTTGGGATACTTGGGAGAGCCAGGGAAAATCGGGGAAATACTGATCAAGTACATTTTTAAAGCAGTTGTTGGTGTTCTACAAACATGATGTTGACCCTTTCTAGCCGGCTCTTGACAAAGGACACAAGCTTGTTTAATATACAGGGTCCGAAGATCAGTGTCAGCAGGATTATTGCAATCGGACCTACCAAGGTGGATATCAGGGTGGCTAGCCACGGAGATTGGTTAAACCATGATTCAAACCACCCTTGTTGGGCTTCCCTGTCTCTTTTTCTTTGAGCCAATCTCTCTCTTAATTTGGCCATCGAGTCCCTAACTACTCCGGTGTGGTCCGCATAGAAGCAACATTCCTCTTTCAAGGCGGCACAAAGGCCTCCTTGTTGCATAAACAGGAGGTCTAATCCTCGCCTGTTCTGCAAAACAACCTCTGATAGCGAGGAGAGGGACTGTTCCAAAAAGGTAATGGATTTCTCAATTCTTTGTAGGTCTTCATCGATGGCAGCTTGTAGTTGAGACAGGCCTTGTCGTTGGGTTACTAGGGAGGTCACTCCCGTGGCCGTGCCGGCTGCTCCTAAACCAAGCAGCGTTGCTATTGTTACAGCTGTCAGTACTTCTCTTTTTTGAAGCCTGCTATCGGCTTCTCCCCAGTAGCGGTATATTTCTTCTTCTGGATGGTACAGGATCCTAGGAACAACCAGAATCTGTACACAAAAATCAGCAGAATCGTCAAAGATTTTGAGGGACACACAGGGGGTTACTCCTGATCGATGGCAGATCCACATTCCGGGTGCGGATGGGATCGCCCATTTATGGGTCTTGTCAACCGCAACGGTTCTCGCGCAGACAGCACTATCCCACCTTGCTAGGGCAACATTACCGATACATACGCCCTGGCCCCTGACTTGGTTTAAGGTAACTCCTTTCCATGGTGTATCCCACCTACACTGGGTTGGATTGCTGTCTGATGAATGGTCAAAGGAAGCATCAAGGGCAATGCCCTCGTAAAAAGGGGGATAGACATCATAACATAACCAACAGGAGTTCATGAGATCTGGGTTTGACTGATTTAGCGACCGAAAGGTGGCGTCTAACACGTTAAAAAATGACTTGTCGGGTAACTGTTGAGAGTTCATGTTAGGCTGGCTCAAGGGAACTATCTGCTTGGTTAGTAAGGGATCGGCTGGAGCAGGCATGGCAGTCTGCAAGTTTTCTTTTCTTTGCTGGTTATCGCTTTTGATCACAACGTTGGGGCCAATTGCTGTCCCGCTTTTTACTTCCTGTTTTTTGATAAAAAACAGTCCTCCCCTATCTGTGCCGGGTAGCCAGTATCTAACACCCCAAGTTTTGCCGATGGTCCATCCTAGGTCGTTTTCATTGGTTACGTTTAAGAAAATATATTGGCAGTCACACTTCCCTCGGCACACTGTCCTTCCCATCCCACTTGGTCTCCTAGGGGTGCAACCTATTGGTCCCCAACTGGTCTTAAGAAACGGGTCTGGTTTCGCTACCTTCCAGCCAGATGCAATGGTTTCACAGCCCCAGCGAGAACAGTAATACTGATAAGGGACATTACAGTAGGATTTGCCGGGGTTAGAGCTGGGACACATATAGTACATTATAGTGTTCAAACAGGGGGTTGAGAGGATTAGATCACAGAGATGTACTTCAAAACTAGGGGATCCCGGGGTAACTACCCTTTGCAGTATCTTTTGGTCTTCCCATCTTGCCAGTACCCATTCCCACGGCTGATGTTCATACAAGCCGCTAGACGGCGTTATGAACCCCAAAATTGAGATCACACAAAAGCATCGCAGCCCCGCCTTGTGGGAGCTGTTTCGCCGTTGTCTGGACTCCGCCGGTGCAGAGCTCTCAGATGCGGACAGGCCGCTTGCCGACTCGTCGTCCTCTCTTGGCACCAGGGTATACTGGTTACGGGGGTGTCCGATGATCCGGTCCTGCAGATAAAAACTCAGTTTTCATTAGTTTTATTCTGAAGGTCTGGCTTAATAGATTTAAGTGGACACCATCTGATTCTGCTATCTTTTCTGACCGCAGCATACCCTCGCCCTGTCAGAACTAATTTCCACCCTTGTTCCCACTCTCCTAGCTCATTTCTGATCATGACGTATGGGCCCTCTTCTAGCGCTCGAGTGGCCCAGTGCTTCTGGGCAGGGCTATTCACCTCGTCTCCCCTGGAGAACTGGTTTAAAGCTAACAGGGCTGTTGCTAATAAGCGTGCCTGGTCCCTTGAGGGAATGACGTTGGTAAAACCTTCTGCTTTTGCTAATACCTCTAATTTAGATTTCAGAGTTTGATTTGCCCGTTCGACTATGGCTTGTCCTGTACTATTATACGGGATACCGTGTGTCAGAGTGATACCCCATTTCAGAGCGAATGCCTGGACTGATTTAGACACAAAATTCGGGCCGTTGTCTGTTTTGATTTGATTAGGGATGCCAAGCCACGCCATGGCTGTTAGCCAATGTTGGATGGTTGCCTTAGCGTTGGTCTTAAGGTGTTGGGTCGCTGCGATCACCCCGCTATATGTGTCTACAGTTACTGCTAGCCATGCTCGAGGCTTTAGCAATTGGCAGAGCGTAAAATCTGTCTGCCACACCTCGGAGGCTTTAAGACCTCTGGGGTTGACTCCGCTAGACCACAATGGTGCTTTTTGACAGTGGGGGCATGTAGCTACTATATGTTTCGCGTCAGTGGTCGAGATCCCACATCTCTTTGCTAACGCTTTAGCTCCAATGTGAAGGGACTCATGTAATTGGCGGGCATCTTTCAGTGTCCATACCCCTTTTGCAGCGGCATCTGCTTTATCGTTGCCGATTTGGAAGAACCCTTTGATTGGGTCATGGCTATTGACATGGATGACTGATACAGTGCCCTTTCGGGAAAAAAGTGCTTCTTCTAGCATCAGAGCTATTGTGGATGTTGACACGCCGGGCCCTGACATGGCTAAGCAAAGCTTGGCCACAAACATTGAATCAGTTACTATGTTGAGATGTTCTGTTGGGAACAGATCGCATGCCAGCACTACAGCTGCTGCTTCCAGCTGTTGGACGGAGATCGCACGATCGGTCATTTTGACACAATGCCATTCTCCTCCTGACTGCCATACTGCTGCCGCGGTTGAGGTTGCTGAGGATGCGTCTGTGAAGACCGTTGGCCCCTGTTGGGGCCGGTCCATGATTTTCTGCGGGAGGTCGATGTCGACAATAGCTAGCATTTGAGTCCAGGGGGGCTTTGTGGCATACCGGACTTCCCCCCCAAATCCGGCGAGGGCTATGGCTAGATATTCTGACATTGCCACTGATTGTGTTGGGAGCTGTTTGCGAAAGGGTAGGTATATTCTGGCTGGCTCAATGCCCAGATGCCTTAGGGCGAGTTTCCTGCCTTTCATGATGAGGTTACCAAGGCACTCGACTCCTGGGGAGAAAGCGCGTGACGTTTTTCCCAGGACTACCCATTGTATTGGCTGAGCTTTTTCAGGAGGGCCTTGGGCCAGCGCTCCTACTCCCCCCCCTTCCGTGAAGTGCACATACAGATCGAGTGGCATAGCTGGGTTCCACCTGGTTCGATCCCGGGTTTCGGCACCACTTGTTGCCTTTTTACAGGCGCGCGGTGACCTGGTTCAGGAACGGCACGGCGGCCAACCCCCTGGCCGCTCGGTCCATCAGCTCACAGACACCAATGTGGTGGATGGCAAATGGCCTTTATTGCTGAACGACGTGACACTATATAGCCTAGGTTTACAATGTCACTTCCGTCTGCTTACATCATAAATCAAAAGCTGTTGGCTATCTAGAAGGGGGGGCCCTGTGTTTCCGTACAGCGCGAGATCTTCCGGCCGCCAGGCCCTACCTAGCAACAGGTTTGTATAATTCTCTTGCTTTGAATCTGTTCTTCCCTGGGGTAAGTCTGACTTCAGTGAAGTCACTCCTGATTCAGAGGAGTAAAATTGTGGCTAAGCCCTAAGTAATAGGGCCATGTGAGTTGTTAGTGGCTGAAATGCCACGTAGCCCTTTCTTGGAAAATGAGCAGTTTCCTACTGTCTCGCAGTCATTTGGGAATGTGCCACGTGCTCGGACTGTCAGAAAAGAAATAGCTGGTGTGCCTCTTGGTTTATTGGCACTTGTGTTATAAATGAACTGCTAATTTTTCTGCTGGGCAACATTTCCAATTTGTTACTCTTGCTGCTTCTGATTTGCACGTTTCTGTTTTGTGGCTCCAGTTGTACAGCGTGGGTGTTCTTGTGCCAGCCCACATTCCTGCATGTCCTTGCATTATGGTCTGACAGTCTCTGCTGAACTGGGAACCATTGTGGCACTGACTGGCAGATAAACAACAGAGAGAAACACTTCCATTTGTGTGTCCTTCAGGCTTATTAATAGTTTATTGTAAAGGAAGAAGGAAGTAAGAAGCACATAAAAACATAGCACAGCTTATTCTGTGTTGTCCTCTTGCTCTTTTCACTGTAGCAGTGCACTGTTTTCAGGCAATGCAAGTTCAGTCTGTGAGGTTTGTGAAATTCATTGCTGATGCTCCGTGGAGACTGAATTAATGCTCATTGATTACTCTGAAATACGACAGGACAGCGAGTTATTGCATTACTGAAATGAAGTCCTTTAAAAGTCAGCCCAGCCCTGTTAGATGTTTTGTTGTGCACAGAAGCTATTCCAAGAATACTTTTAAGACGACTCTTGTGAGGAGGAAAGGGGCAGAAGACCAAGGCAAATGGCCCGGCGCCACATGAACGTGAAGCCAAGTGACTCATTTCAAAGACTCCTGCGAACCGGCAGCTGAGGGGGGCAGGCGCAGGGGCACCCCCTCTGCTGCAAACAGATCTTCATCCTCCGGTCCCTCCTCTCTTGTGATGGCCCTTATTTTCCAGCCTTTCTGATATCAGGGTTTCAGCGGGAGCTTTCCCTGCTTGGCTTGCCGTGTGACCTCATGCTACAAGGATCTTTTCTGTGCAGGTTGGCTGCTGCAAGGAATTCGGTGAAGCATTTGGGATAGGTTATGCAGGGAAACTGACAGCTGAGTTTGGGGTTCTGGGCAGTTAGGGTTGATATTGGTGTGACAGTAATTACTGTTAGCCTGAGTTTACAAAGAGCCTGAAACAGCACCAAAGACGAGCAGCTGCTTCAGTCTCAGTGGGTGCCAGTTCAGGTGCCAGTGGTGATACCTGGAAGGCCAGAGCTTGTAATTTACTGCTTGTCACAGGGGAGCACGAGAAGGGGAACCATCGTACGACTGTCTGTATCTTCCTTGAAACTGAGAGGGGAGTTGTATGCAGGATGAAGTCGTATTTGCATGAAAACCTATAGCCTGAAGCTGTGTCTAAACACAGCAAACTTTAAAGCATAGATGGGATGCAACCCCTCTGTCATCCAGGCACGTTTATTTAGAAACCTGGTCTTAAACAGTCTGCTAAGGGTTTGCAGTTGCGAAGCAGAACAACATTTTGCACTGGTCTCAACTGTGCCCCTAGGCTACAAGCAAGGGCGTAGCAGAGGTAGTGCCCTGGTAACACGAGGCAGTGCTGCAGTAGAGACTTTGCAACCTCTTACCCCCAAGGGAGGGCAATTCAGCTTTCAAAAGCTTAAGGGACCATGGGTCCACAGCGGCACAAACAGCCAGCTTCTGCCTAGCACCCCTCTGCCTTAGCTTTCCCCCTGTTTGGGCTGACGCTGCATTCAGCCTGGTGCAAGGTCCCACTTTGGTGGGGTGGTAGAGCGTGGCTGAAGGGTCAGCCCGCTCTGAAGTGCTGAGTCAAGCCTTGCACGGGATGCCATGTCCCACGGTGTCCCTGGAGAGGGGGCTTGGAGCATAATGTGCATCTGCAGGAATGGCGAGAGGCAGCTTTCTCTCCCAAGCTCGTGGTTGTCTCTGTGAAACCAAACCCTTGCTGCTTTAGCCTTGCCCTCAGGTCCCTGGAGAAAGAATTCCCTTTCCTTGTGCGTTGCTGTGCAGGTGGTCCCAGTGCCCCTCACCAGCAAGGGAGCTGGGAAGGCTGCCTGTGCTTGCTTTTGGGGGGGAATTATTTCTTGGGCTGTTAATTGCATTGATGTTGATCCATTTGCTCCTTAGCAATGACAGCGACTTGACAATTACTTCCTTTTATTTCCTTCAAGTAGCTCCAGTTGTTGAAGTTCCTTTTTTCTTTATCCTCCTGCTGATCTGAACTTGCATCCTCCCCTGCCTACCTGGCACCTGAAAGAGGGAGCTAAGACTTAATAAGGCAGGTAGCTTTCAATTGGCTTTGCAATGCCTTTGTTACAGTAGTGTGGCCAAAAGAACAACAACAACAACAAAAGCAAATAACATTCTTCATTTGCTAATGAGTTTCTGAGGATCGAAACAGTGCAGGATGTGAAGTACCCAGATAACAGGTGCTTTAAATTCATATGGGCTGCCCATAGCTTTTATTTTAGAGGGCTTAGCTGCAAGATTGAGTACAAAATCGCTAATTCAGAACGACTTGCTGAAGATGAAACACTTTCCTGAAATGCGGTATTATGCTTGCTGCAGTTCCCTTCCTAGTGTTTTACCTTCCAAATAGGAAAAGCAAAAGCCCTTGTGCAGTTTCTAGGGTGAATATTTGAGATGTCTAGAAAAAGAGATTATTCTTTTTGTCTTGGATGGGGCAGCATCTGTGTTGACAACCTTAAACCCCAGCTGAGCAGGTGGTAGGCGAGGTGCTGGGTGGCGGGTGAGGCGCTGGCTGTCAGCGCCTGTGTTAGAGCAATAGGTACGTGTCTGTGCCTGGGCTGGCTGCCTTAGGGCCCTTCCAGGAGGGGATGGAGATGAGAGCAGAAATCCCAGCCGTGGAGGAGTCTGGATCAGTTCTGCTGAAGGGAGTTTGCTGCTGTATGCAATTCCTAAATCAAAGTGCTTGCTGCTTCAACAATGATAAAAATATCAAATTAATTAAAAGCACTGAGGAAAACATCAGGGCAGCCGGTGAGTGATGAGAAGCAGAGCTTTTATCAGCTCATCAACAAGAGCGCTGCTGGGGGTAATGGCTCCTGGCCCTATGGCAGCAGTTTTACCACTGATTTCAGTAGGGGCAAGGTGATAGTTCCAGCGCAGCGACGCCACGCCATACATCTGGAGACTGCTCTGCTCATCCCTACAGTAACATGATTTTGGTAATTTGATTTGCCTTCCTGCTGCTAAACACCAGACAGCCAGGATGGGGGGGGATTGCCTGGCTCTGTTCTGCAGAAGGCAGTGGCTGGGACTGCACAGCCGGCTTTGCTCTGGTGGGGTGTCTGAGTGTCCCCCGTGTGCAGCTCCCGATGCCGCCTGCCTGGGGTGGGTGTGCTAACCAGGCACCCCGTCACTTACTCCTCTAGAACAGGCCTTACAGAGGGGTGTGATTAAGGCATCAGCCAGAGCTGTCTCCTGAGGCTGGGGTGAGATGTAAAGGGAAACAGAGTTCAGACACAGGAAGAACTAACACCCTTTAACTCTAGCGCAGAGCTGGCGTAGGCTGCTGAGGGCAGGGGTGGAACTGTTAGTGCTTTTAAGTACTTGTGAAACCTCTTGCAAAAACAGTTTGGGTCTGGAGCTGAGCCAGCTCTGGTGTGGGGAGATGGACCAGGTGGCTTTTGAAGGGTGCGTGTCCCCAGCCTTGGCCCTATAACGCTGTGAGAAGGGGCAGGAAATACACCCGTACCCTACACTGCCCTGGCACTGCCGCAATTGTCTAATTCCGTACGTCACCAGCTTGTGAAGTATTTCACCAAAGACTGACCGTTGATCACGTATGTGGTGAAGTCTTTTTGAAAGTGTACCTGAGCATCCCCTGCCAAACTTCAACGAGGTCGCCGCGTTGCTGGCACTGGAGTTAGTGCTGTGGCACAGCTGGGTTCTCAGTGGTGCTTCCAATAGTCTGCGGTGGCAATTGAAGCAGGTTCCATTAGTGCTGTGATCCCTTGCACGAAGAGACTGTTCTGGTGTCTCAGAATCAAAGCATCAGATAATTGTGGTGCTGCCAGCTTGCTGCGAAAGCGGGTGAATCAATGGGGTTGTTTCTTCTTTGCAAGTTAACGACCCTGTGCAAGTCATGCTACTGGAATGAAAGCTCATGAAGGTAAAAAGTACTGTTGTGTTACTGAATGATACTGCTACAGTCCTAGAAAACAGCAGTTTTCCTTCTGCCGTGGGAATGGTGCTAAATGCATTGTGCTGAGATTGTTTCTTTCCCTGCAGGATTATTTCCACGAGCTCATCTGCATCACAGAAAGGGAGAAGTTTGTTGTGCCTATCCGAGCTATAGGTGCCCGAGCTATCCTGGACTTCCCCGACCAGGTGAACTTCTCAGCCTGTCCCGTCAAGTACAGCACCCAGAAAACACTGCTGGTTCGCAACGTTGGTAACCGGGTGGCCCGCTACTGCATCAGCACTCAGAGGTAGGGAGCTCATCTCTTTTTGCGCAAAACACTGTGG
This sequence comes from Falco naumanni, assembly GCF_017639655.2. NCBI lineage: Eukaryota > Metazoa > Chordata > Aves > Falconiformes > Falconidae > Falco > Falco naumanni. The sequence continues at coordinate 39,558 of NW_024427362.1, forward strand.
TGTGATAATATAGTTGGGAAACAGCGACAAAAAGGAACCAGAGCATGTGAACTGCCGTGCTGCTGCCGTGGCTGGAAATGGGCAGGGCACGTGGGTTTTGCTGTTGATTATAGTGTTTGAAGCATGGCGCAACCTCTGCTAAAACTCTGCAAGCTGCAGAGTGGAGTTTTATAGTGCAACGGTGTCTGCAGTGCACAGCCGTGCAAGGCTGATTCTGTTAGACTGAAAGAGCAATTGTAAGAAGGCAGCTGGACTGCCCTTGGGCTGTGGAAGATCCTGCGGGGCAGACGACAGCTCTAGGAGCTCAGTTCCTGCAGACCAAGGGCAGTGTTAAGAAATGGGCAAGCTCTGATCTGGTGGAAGAGACATTTAAGAATTTATCAGCAGCTTTATCAGCAGTTTGTCTAGAGTAGCAAGTGCAATCAGAGATGATAGATCAATTGAGACCCCGACAAAAACCCTGTGGGGTCCAGAACCTGGTTTTCCAGTAGGTTTGATCTGGTCCCTGGGATCCAATATTCTTCATTGGAATGAGCTCTTAAGTGGAGATGAGCTGGCAGCAGCTTCAAAACTGCACTTTAGCCCCAAAGCAGAATGCCAATGGGCGCACAGGCAAAAGGTGCAGCAAATACCTGGTATGTGGGGTGGGAGCCTCTTGTAGAGCTTTGTCTCTCTCAGATCTCCTGGAAAGTGCTCTAGCACTTTGTAGTAGCTACCAGCAACCTCCTTGATCTTCAGTGCCTTCTGAAATGGGTATGTGGCCCTGTTGGCCAAATATACGCATTCCTTGGGAGGCCACAAGCACGTGGTATTTCGGCAGTCTCCTGGTCAAGCGCCCGATGTGTACTGTGTCGTGGACAGCCTGTACTGTTCCTGTTGGTCTCAGAAGACAGTCACTGGTTTTCCAGTTTGCTGAACTGGAGAAGGTAATGCATTTTGGACACTGCACCTGCAAGGAAACCAGTTCAGCTGGCTGGTAGTTAGCTCCGAGTTGCTTGGTCCCAGAGGTCTTGGTGCAGGAGCTGAGGTCCAGAACGCAGCAAAGACGTGCCGTCTGCCTTAGTGCACCTGTGTTGCTTCAGTTTCTTCCCCAGGAAAACAGGGGTCAAGAGAAGGCTCTTTGCTCTTTCTCCTGGGAAGCGTGAGGGTCCAAGAGGCTCCTACCAAAGCCTGGCAAGGCTGTTGAAGCAGGCTTCCAGGATGCTATTCAAGCAGGCTGCTGCTTGTCACTGTGGAAATACGTAGGCAGGACCTTGTAAATCCCTGTACAGCTTCCCTCTGGGATTTCCAGATCTAGTCGTCACCACCAAACAAGTACCCAGTCGTGTCTGGCATCTCTTGGCAACGTCCTTGCCAACTGTTCTGTTGAGTGATCCAGCGTGTGTTGAATCCTGCTTGATACGATTTTTATGCTGAACTTCAGCAATTGAATGTTTCAGTCCTGATTTGCAACAAAGGGATGGGAAGCGTTACGAAAGCTTTATTTCAAACTACACAAGAAAGTACAATTCTGAATAACTGGATTGCATGTGCGCAGAGATCAAAAGCTGGTAAGATTTCCCATGTCAGCCAAAGACATCTCTTCCATTTCGTTACGAACTTTTGAAAGCCAGTTTGAAATTTCAAACTGATGATCTTTGAATATAAGCAGTGTTTTATTTTTTTATTCTAATTAGGTCACCCCCACTTTGATTCAGATTTCTTTTTAAATACTCTGAGGTTCCTGTCTTTTTGCTCGGTCTTTTTTGGTTTGTTTTGTTTTTTTTTTTTTTTTTGGCTTTAAGTGTTCAGCAAAATGTCATAATGAATTCCTCATTGGGAACTTTCTTAAAGGTTCCTCTAATGCCCGTCTGTCTACCATCTGCCTATATATATGCACAGGTGTATAGGAAATATTGGAAATTTGGGGAACATGTGAAATGGAATTGGGCTGCTGGAGAAGATAAAATCATAGAATAACTTTGGAAGAGACCTCTGGAGATCATCTGAGCAAACACAGTGCTCAAAGCAAGTGTCAAAGTTTGATCAGGTGTGCACACAACACGAAAAGTAAGACCAAGTGATACCAACCTTCGTCTTTCCTCCTCCAGGCTGTGCAAAGCCCTTTATCCCAGCATCTCCTTGTACGTCCTGTGCTGCAGCCCCTAAGCTCCCTTTCCGTAGAAAGGCTTTTGTGCCCACCAGCCTGTACTGCCAGGGATTCTTCCACCCCAAATACAGGTGTTTGCATTTCCCATCCCTCGGCTGCATGCAGTTCTGCTGTGTCCCCTGAATAGCAGCCCAGCAGTCCGGTATCTCGACTGTACTCCCCCAAGCTTGCCTGGAAGCAGATCTCAGTGCAGCGCTGCCTTTTCCTGATGTTACATTGTGCTATGCTGTGCTACGGGGTTAGAGAGGATCTGTCTGAGAAGCTCCATTTAGGAATGTCCCATCAAGCTCTGGAAGCTCAGGAAATGATCCTACATGGCACAGTGCTAGGAGCCGCCTTGCATCCCTCCCTGCAGTACCCATTATACTACATGGAGGCGTGGGATTGGAGAGTTACCATGGGATGTACAGGGATGTGACAACAGAGCCTATGTGCAGGGAAAGAGGGAGAGAGAGAGCTTGTCAGATGCTGGCTCTGTGCAGGATTTTTTCAGTATGGAGATGGGGTCTTGGATGCTTTGACCTAACAGACTGTGTTTACTGGAATGGTTACAGTGCTCGACTTTGGCTTTTATACCATTACCAAAAAACTCTGTATGCCAAGATTAAATGATCTTTGGTTTTTTTTCCTGCAATAGGTCTTAGTTGACAGATGAGGCAATTCAAAGCAGTAATTTTACTGTCGGTCTTGGGGTGGGAGGCAGCTTTTAATGAAATCAATTCTCACAAACTCAGATGATTTATAATGCAAATTAAGGCACCAGTGGACTAAAGGGGTTGTGGTTGTAGAAGAGAAACATACCATGGGACGAAGTATGTTGCAGCCTCCTTGCACACTGCACTGACTAAACGTATGCTTGCAGGAGAAAAGGCAGCGCGGTAGTCGGGAAATCCTGAGCCACAGAATTGTCAGCGTTGTTCACTTGTCAGTTGTGTTTCTGACTTGTCAGGAGTATTTTGCCTGTCATGGGATTTAACTTTTGCCCAGCTTTGTCAAGATGGGGAGCTGATGCCTGGTGAAAGCAAGCAAGATGTAAACACCAAGACAGATCACAATGAAATTGCTTACTAATCTGGTGGTGTTCCCTTTCTGAAGGGCAATTACGGGCAAGATCTCAGCAGGTTGTGCTGGGAAGGTCTCCCTCAGATTGGTGCAGCTAGAGAGTTTATACAAGCCGGGGATTGCAAGGCACCGCTGGGAGATCTGGACCTGTGACAGTTTAGATGTTGTACAACAAAGCAAACGTACAAGTGCACATAGTTAAAAAGGATGTCAGAAGAAGAGCTATTAATAAACCTCCAAACCTTATCTTTCCTGTCGTTTCAGGAGCAGTAGTGATTCACTAACAGGGTAGGTCTAACAGGACAAGAATTATCCTAAAGAACAGCTCACAATTAATGGCTAAAAGGCCAGTTTAGCCTGCCAGCTTCATCTCTTGGCAGTGGCTTTCATGTGGCTATTAGTGTGTCAGGGACGTTTCCTTAGCATCTCTTATCTGTAGGCTGCAGGGAACAGCTTAGTGACATGGACTGAAGTTCAGAGTTGAGGTTAAGCATGGAGCTTACATCCCTCTGGGTCTTGGAGAACCAGGTCTACGTGAGGGATAACAAGCTCCTGCTACAGCAGGAACCAAGTTGTCCTGTGGGTACAGCATGGGGTGGGAGGCAGGAGGTGCAGCGTCTGACTTGCGCTCTGTTTCTCAGTCCTGAGAATGAGTCCTGACCTCGGTGGGATCCTCTTCTCTGGTAATTTGAAGATGTGAAGGTATCTACTTTCTCGGGCATCCCCTGAAGTCATCCTCGGGAGTGTCATTCCCATCCCAGCTATCTGAGGGCAGGGGTATGCAGACAAGGGGACGGAGTAGGAAGGGGATGGGGTGGGAGGTAGTGCTGAAGTGTGGCCCTTAACCAGCAACTTTTCTGTTCCGGCAATGTTTCTGGTAAAAACAAGAAAATAAAAGAGGTGGGGGGGAATTTTTCTGTGCCTTTCCCCCAGCAGGCAGTGATGCCAGCCAAGCACCAGCAGAGCCCTGCCCAGTATAACCAGGCACAACCCCCAGTGCAGGTGCAGGGCCATGAAGAGCAGTCCGGTTCTGAGGCTGGCGGCACCTTGGCTTTCCTCCTCCCTCTCAAAAGTCTCAGGTCCAGCACGTGAACATTGCAGGCCCAGTGCTTCCCCATTCGTCACTGGTGATGTTCTTGCTAGTTGTAATGGGAGCAGGTCAGGCCCCTAATTGCAGCAATATCTCCTTAATGAGCAGGAACTCCAGCAATTTCATCAGCTGTCACTGCTTACATGAACGAAGCTCAGCTTGCACATGGCTCCAGATTTTCACATTATTTTTGTGGGCTGCATTCCCCAATCACTGGGAAACTCTGCAGAACATATTTTTAAGGTTAATTGACCACCAGCAAAGCGCTAAACCAAATAACTTTTGCTTTCTAAGTGAGGCTGTACAAGAGCCACAAAGCCCAGCTGCTGTTGTGCAGAAACATGTTGCATCTGACTTTTCCCTGCGCATTAAAGGACTGAATTATGTGTCTGTCAGCTGAGAGCTGTTTACCTGGCCACAAATCATAATTGCTCTTGTTAAATCCAAAGTACACCAACACCTTTTCATCATTATTTCCAACGCATTGCACAGAATTTCTCTAGTAGGCCAAGCAAACAGTTACCAAGCCTGGATCACAACCCAGAGCCCCAGACTGCATTGCTTGTGAATACACCGAAAACCTCCTGTTAAAGGTGCCTTGAAATGCTCCTGCTAATGGTGCTTCATTTAGCTAGAGATTTAATTGTTCAGGCTGTAAATGGGTACTCCTTTTGTGTCTTGTTTTCTTGTTTCTGTATCACTCTAATGTGCCTTTGCACTCCTACAGATTTTTCTTGGCTTAGAGCAGCTTTCATTGAAATGCTGATAAAATGTGCCCTTTCTTAGGCAAAACAAGCATGCTTTCAAGGTAAAAAAAAAAAAAAAAAAAAAAAAAGAGTTGAATTCTGCAACTTAAACTCCAGTTATTCTCTGGTCTTCAAGAAGAAATTCTCTTCTCCCTGTCTGATTTCCAGGCTGCAATCTCACTGGGACAGGCATTGCCTTGACATTTGTATCTCTTGAGGTGTATAGGTGGCAGGAAAAGACGGATTCCTGAGGAACTCAGTGTCAAGTTGTGCATGCAAATAACTCTTGCCATCTCAGTGCTCTGCAAAAACCCTCCTCCGATCGTACCGCTAGCAGTCAGACTCTTGAGCCTTGCTGCAGAGAACTGGATGCAGGGTATGGGGGAGATGAGGTCATTTTATAGCTTAGGATCTTTATAGCTTAGGCTGGAGCTCTTCAGGAGTTGGGTCGGTGGCTCAGTTCCTGGCCCTGTATGTTCTCTTTTTCTGCTGCTGACTGTGGTTTCTTGGCCCCTTGCTAATACAGGTGAGCTGGAGTGAGCTAGACGGCAGAAGGAGCGTAGTCCCCAAATGTCCCACAGTAATCCTGATGTGCCTCTCCGTGTTGCAGCCCTTTCTCTGTTGATCGCTCTGCTGGGACTCTTGGGATTGGCGATGCCGTGCAAGTAACAATGGACTTCCACCCACAGAAGACTGGTGATTATTCCAGACCCCTGACAGTTCACTACGACACAGGTAAGGTCTGGGCACTGCATGGTGCCCAGTCTCTGCGTCCTTCAAAACAGAGACCTTTCAAAGCAGAAAAATGTGAAGCTTGCTTTGCAGACTACTTCTAAAAGCTTGTATTACAAAACCTCAGTATGTTTTGGTGCTTAAGTGAGCAGGTAAGGGACAAAGGCTGAGTGTGCCCTTGTTCTGTGTGGCTGTGTGCCGGCCTCTCCCTGGGGGATGCTGGTGTCGGATGGGTGCTCTCCACCCAGCCCCCCCATGACTGTCATCTACCATCATTCCCTGTTGTCCTGGTCACCTTAACTCCCTCTCCAGGTGTATCTCCCCTGTCCCGGCTTTGCCTCAAAGAAAAGTGACAAATAGTTGGTGTTTAGGGGGGCTTTTAAAGTGCATCCCCTCAGCAGGAATGAGGTTTTTTGGAATCTGTTGCAGAATGGCTGTGTGATCACGGCCATGACTCCCTTAAAGATCTTTGTGAAACAAAGTTAGCGTAAGTTAGCTGAAGCAGGCCTTGCAGCTGTGCTGAGGCATGCTGATAAGGAAGCTGAGAAAAGCACTGACCTTGTGCCTAATGTTGTAAATAACTTTGAGGAATTCGCGTAGACAAGAGAGAAAAAAATATATGTAGCTAGCTATCCGCTGTAACCGCAAATAGGAGGACGTATAAAAATGTAACCCTTTAGAGCTTAGCCAATTAGCAGATGATTTGTAGGCATAAAATTAACTGGAACTGTATATAAGACATAATTGCGCCGTAATAAATTGAAGCTTGCTTTATCACTCACATTGAGTCGGCTGCTTGCTTCCCCTCGCTCGTCGCAAGTGGCGCCCGAACAGGGACCCCCCATCCTTGTTCTCCACCGGACAGCGAGGACGGAGAAGCACTGGTAGCAGCGACCAGGGAGCGAAGATCGACTGATGCAGGCATCGTAACTCGATCCGTGCTTGAACCGACGACTAATCAAGGAAAGGTTCGCCGTCCGTGAGTGTCTACCCAGAGAAAAGGCTGCATCTTAATCAAGGAAAAGGACTGTTTTAAGCGCGCTATGGAAAAAGAGGTAGCACTTTTACAATGCTTTTTAGAAAAGCGGGGAGTAGGCCCTTTAAAAGATCTGGCCAGGTTAATTACTATGGGAAAAGCGAAAGGGTTTTTTACAGACCCCGAAAAAATGTTTGAAGTAGAGGAGTGGCGTGCGTTTAGGGACTGCTTGTGGGACTTAGTTATAGATGACGATAAGGCAGCAAAAGAATTTATGAAATCATGGCGTGAAGTAACTAATTGTGTAAAAAGATATCAAGCAGAACGCCTTGCTGCGACAGTAACAAGCCGACTTGCAAGCGCAGATCCTAATGCAGGAAAAATTATGCCATGTGAAAATCACATTCCAATACCCCCTTTATCACAAACAGTGCTCTCTGTACCACCTATAGAGCCCACTGTACCACCTATAGACCCTTCGTGTCCTTCGCCCCCCCCCCCCCCCCCCCCTTTTTCGGCGCAGTAGCCTTGGGGGGGCCAGAGGGCGGGGACACATCTGACGAAAGTGCTGCTGAGGAAGAAAATAGCAGTGGGCAGTCAATAAAAAATTTAAAAAAAAAAAAAAAAAAAAAGGAACAAAAAAAAAAATACAGTAAAGAAACTGGTGCGTTCTACGCACATTAATTGGCAAAAAATAGCACAAGAAGCGGCTGCTCAGGGAATATTTGATATTGCTGATCAAGTCAACCCCCTACAAGCTTTCCCTGTAACGTATCAGATGAATGCCGCTAACCAAAGACGGGGAACCTGGGAGGCTTTGATTGGAAAATATTAAGTCAGTTACGTAGTACAGTGAATGAGTCAGGCCTCCACAGTGAGCTCACCAAATATACCTAACTTTATGAAAGGGCCGTTATTGCGCCAATGTATTTTGGAGAATAGTAACAGTGACACCAAAGGCATTTTAGTAACCCTGCCCTTAGATTCTTCTGTAGAAACAATGCTAGAGCGAATGAGTCGGGTGCCAGTAGGTCAGCAAGCCTTGCTAGTGGAAGCAATCCAAGCAGTAGGGAGAGATTTAGTGCAAGCCCAAAGTCAGGCATTTGCAGCGCTTGCGCCTCTGCACCCCCCTGGGGCTACCGCGCCCCCGAAGCCAGTGACCACCACGCGCCGAGACTTCCTCTGCTATCGATGCGGGAAGCCAGGACATACCCATGACCGATGTCGACAACGTCAAGTGTGGTGCCGCAATTGTCAGCAAGGAACCCACAAGACCAACGTCTGTCGGCAGACGGGAAACGAGAAACCGAGCGCGAGGAGCCACAGCGCATCGACCCCAATCGCGACTCCTGTCACCTTCACGACACCCCCTCCAGGAGACATGACCAACTCTTATCGACAGACACCGTGTTACAACCCGCCACCCGAGGGAGCCTCGGCCTGGACCTGGCAACAGCAGTAGATACAACATTAATTGACAACCGAACACAAAAAATTGCAACTCGTGTCCGAGGACCTCTGATAATTAATGGACAAAGTTATGGTGCTCTATTATTAGGGCGGTCTTCTGGTAGTTTAAAAGGGCTGTTGTAAAGTGTTTTGCTTATAGTAATAATTGTTAGCATTGCACTCGTATGTTTAAGCTGTGCTCTCTCTTGTATTCGAAAATTACTCGAGCGTGTAACTGCACAAGTTTTGCTTGCGCAAAGAGAAAAAGGGGGAAATGTTGCAGAATGGCTGTGTGATCACGGCCATGACTCCCTTAAAGATCTTTGTGAAACAAAGTTAGTGTAAGTTAGCTGAAGCAGGCCTTGCAGCTGTGCTGAGGCATGCTGATAAGGAAGCTGAGAAAAACACTGACCTTGTGCCTAATGTTGTAAATAACTTTGAGGAATTCACGTAGACAAGAGAGAAAAAAATATATGTAGCTAGCTATCCGCTGTAACCGCAAATAGGAGGACGTATAAAAATGTAACCCTTTAGAGCTTAGCCAATTAGCAGATGATTTGTAGGCATAAAATTAACTGGAACTGTATATAAGACATAATTGCGCCGTAATAAATTGAAGCTTGCTTTATCACTCACATTGAGTCGGCTGCTTGCTTCCCCTCGCTCGTCGCAGGAATCTGGTTTTGCTGGGAGTTGCTGAGTCGGAGGCGGGAGGAACCTTGATTCTCCGTTACGGTGTGCATATGCACGTGTGAAGCTTCATTCCTTGGCGGTGCTATGTTTGAAGCGCAACGTGGGAATGCGTGCCTCTGTCAGACTCGCTGCAACGCCACTGTCTCTTACACATCTGTCCCCTGCACTGCTTCTACATTGTTTTGCTGCAGACCCTTGTTCTTTCTTTTTGCCCTCTACCCACCTGCATCCCACAGCTCACGACATCAGGACTAATGCAGCCAGGACTTGAGGGCTCTTGGGATATGGGAGGAAGAGCTCGCTGCCTCCTGAGATAGGTGTAAAATTTATATTAGGCTAGGAGAAGCCAAGATCAGGCCACAGAAACACCATCAGCTTTAAGCTTCACTCAAGAGTAAGTGGGGAATATCTTTAGGAAAAGGCGTCATGTTAAAATGCTTCTGTCGGCCTTGGCTCAGCAGGGGTACGTTGTGGTGCCGAACGAGACGCTTCCTCAGTTGCATGAAGGCACTTGGCGTGTGTTTCCTCTCGCCTGAGAGGGAGGTTTGGTTTGTCCCTGTTCCTCAGCGTTGGTCCTTGGAAGCGTGGTGTCCTAACCGAGGTGATACTGTGTGCTGCTTTAGCCCGGCAAAGAGCATTTTAGTTGTCTTGGGTTTGTGGAAGTTACAAATGCTCCTGTATCTTCCAAACGCTTATGTAGCCTTACGACTTATTTCAGCTTTGTCTAATGTTTTCCAGTTATTGACATATTCACGGAGAATGGTTTATGCTCACTCAGAGGAGCTTATTGTTTTGGGTAACAGTTTCTAGGAAGAATAAATGAAATATCAGCTAGGGAAGCACAAAAAAGTGCCTTATTTGTATGCCTATACAGAATCTATAGGATGAAATTGAGAGGGCTAGAATTTCTCTGGGGCAGATGAGCAGTGACAGTGGAGACTAGGGCCGTAGGGTTTATACTTTGTGACGGAACAGAGTGAGTAAATAATTAGGGCCAGGATCTTTGTGGCTTGCTTTGAAAAACCTGAGAGTCTTGTTCTTACTGAAACAGCTGGTTCCTCCGTAGTCAATCTTTGCAAAAGTGATTTGTGTGGGTAGGCCACGGAGATAAACTCTCTGCTGGCTCTGAGATGGGTGATTTCCCAGGAACATGTGCAGCTCCCTGGGATTTCATTCCTGCCTGCCAGTACAATGTGGCAGTTATTTTGAAATAAACTACGAATTGCGAAGGAGAGCAAGGGGATAATGAAGGGATTATCTCTCTCTAGGTTTGAAGCACACAGGTAAGTGAAAGGCTGCTGAGATTAATCGCTAAAGTGAAGCAGAAACGTGTAATCAATCAGTCTTTCGAGGTGTGGTGCAGAGCTTATTGCAGGAGTAGTGCAGAGCACCAGACAGCGTTCCCTGACCTCGCGCGGCGAGCCCTGGCTAATGTGTCCGGCACCACGGCAGGCTCCCTGTGACGCGCGTACAGAAAGCAGCCGGGTTGCTCTTTCGGAGCCACCAACAGAGTGTTTATTAAGAAACAGAAGTGCTAAGAGCAAAACAGCAGTTTGAGGTGTTGGGAGGCGTTTCCCTCGCTTTGCTGTGTATCGGTACTGACTTGCTCGCAGGCAGCAGTAGTTCTCAATGGATCACACCCTTCTTAGGGTGACTTACGCAGAATCAGGTGAACATTGCTTAAATTTCTGCTGAAGCTGGGTCAGATCTGTCCCTAGCATTGCTTAAGCAAGCATGGAGCTCTTCCATGTGAACAAGTCACAATTTTTCCCTTAGCGTATGATTTGGTTGATTTAAATTGTGTGTCCTTTGGGCTGCTTAGGAGCACAGGTACTGTCCCCTGGATAGACTGTGTGTGTGGTGGCGGTTCTGTTGCTACAAATTTATGGATGAGTGTGGAGAAAATGTTTGCTGCTACGAGCGTAATGATTTACAATGAAAACTTGTCCTTCAGTGCTTTACACGCCTAAACTCCTTCTTTTCACCTGTGTACATGTGTCTGGGTGTGAAAAATCCCAGCTCGTACTGAAATGAGGGTGACTTGGGATGTTCTGGGCTCCAGCATATCCCTGCCCAGCACCTTAACATCAGATTATGGTACTTGAAAGGGTTTCTGAAACCTGCGTGCGAAGCACTCGTACAGGTTTGGAAAAGGTTTCAATTCCACTGAAAGTCCTGTTGGTCACTTGGCCTTTCCCAGATGATGTTCAGCCCACCCTGTGTGGACTGTGTGGATGTGGGAAAATAAGTTTATGGAGGTAAGTCCTGGTCTCAACCAAGTCAGTATTCATAAAGTTTCGATATTCTTTCAGCTGTCAAGTCCTGCTCAAGTGAGATGATGCCCAAGCTGCTTGCCCTGAGTGCTGCTGATTGTACACCAAACCCAGTTTGCTGCAGTAACAACATTTATTGCAACCTGGCAGCGTAGCACCAGCTTGGTGTGGGAAGGTGAGCTTTGCTCAGGGACACGTGGCTGAGGAGATGCATGACGGGTTCCCAGAGGTGTGACAGAGGTGCAAAGCAAATCCACCAGTCCAGTGCCATCCAGAAACAATAACGTCTACGGCAGGTGCTCCATGCAGGTGCAGAAGGCTGCCAGAGACAGGAGGTGCCGGAGAGATGCTTGGAGTTGTGAAAGGAGAATTGCTTCTCTACTCAGAGCTCCCTAAATGCTGACTCACATTAGACTCCTGTCTCCAAAGAGTACCTAGTATAGTATGATGGGTGGTCTTCAAGGTGTAGGACCAGATCCTGTGCCTGTATGTGGGTGCCTGCAGTGCCCACTGGCCCTTGTGGCAAGGTGCTACAACACGCTTCTAGCCCAGGGGATCTGTGGTGCGGCACTGAAATTCCTCTGTGCAGTTTTGCCCCATTGGTTGCTGCATCCCTTGGCATCTCTTTGTCAGCACAGAAAACTTCAGTAATTAGCAAAGCACCACTGAGCTTGTGCATGGCTGACAGACACTATGTATTGAGATGCTTTTATTGCTGTCAGTAATAAAAGTAATGATGCAGATGGCTCTCTTTCAGTAGCTCTGTGAGTCTAATGCAGAAGCAAAAGCCTGGGGGCAGGATCTCACCCTCTTTGAGGAGGGAGATCAGAACCCATACCCATAGGAGTATTTTAGAAGACAGCATACCCAAGAGGAGGCAGCCCTCAAGCAGGACTGTCTATTCCATTACTCTTCTGTCTCCCCTTGGTTCAGAGCCCCAAAAAGCGGTTTCCCCAGAAGAGAGGTAACGTGTGTGGCTCAGGAGTAGTTCTCGGTGGTTTTAGTCCTGCTGGAAGCCTCCAGCCTTGTGCTAAAAGCCTGCTGAGGAACCATCTAGGTGTTTGGCAGATGAATACCCTGTTTTCCCTCAACTTCCCATACAGCTTGCAGGAGGGCTGACAGCTGCTGAGCAGGAGCTGTGCTAAAGCAAATCTTGGCTTGTTTGCTGTGGATGGCAGACCCAGGCTCAGAGCATCCTTTGTGGTTCTGCATGCCCAGGGCACAGTTGGGGGAGTTCAGCCTCGGCTCCTTAATTACTTGCTTCAAGGGCAGGTAGAAAGTGCGAGCAGGGTCTGATTCTGGCTCCGTGGTTGTTAATCAGAGTGAGTTTTCCTGCGCTGGCTCAGTTCCTGTCCCCGTAGGAAGTGGGTGAAGTCATGTCTCCCCTCCTGAGCCCTGGGCAGCAAAACTTGCTCTGTGCCAGATTCAGGTTATTCCTGTATGGCAGGAGAGAGCAGCTAAATAGGCTTCTTCAATGCAGCACGCTGGGAGCTGGAGATGATGTGGAGCAGAGCTTGCCTTGCCCTGGGTCAGGGAGGGCTCTGGCTGCCTTGTTCCCCTGCCCCTGAGCTTTGCTGCCTGGCCCTGACAGCAGGGGGTCCCCAGCACCGTTTCCTCCCCATTGCTGCTTGCTAGGCGTGGGGCAAATGCCATCAGCCTCGTAGAATCATAGAATGATTGAGGCTGGAAAAGACCTTGAAGATGACCAAGTCCAACGTAACCCGGATTGCCAAGCCCACCGCTAAACCGTGTCCCGAAGCACCACATCTGTGTGTTTGTCGAACACGTCAGGGGTGGTGATTCCAGCCTGCAGCGTGGAGAAGCAAGCCCTGCCGGAGCCGTCTCCTCCCTGGCAGGGTCCCGCCAGCCCCCCAGTCCCGAAGGCTGGCTGGCAGCTGCTGCTTAGGCTGCCCGCACGCGGGGGGCTGCTGCAGGGGGGTTTGGTACTGAGCACTGGAGAGCTACTGGGATGTGTGGTTTGGGTTGGTCAGTAAGCGTGACGAGCTGGCCTCAGATCTTCCCCTTCCTCTAAGCCAGCACCAACACTTGCACGATAGACAAGATCTCCTTAGGGCAGAATGGCTGCAGAAGCGTGGCCATAGAATCCCTAAAGATCTGCACAATCCAGGCCTGGAATTAGAATTGTGCTGAAGTTGTTGTGCTGAAGTTAACAAGAAAGTGGCCTTGATCTATTCCTGAATCCTGAGACCAAGTAACTTTGTTGTACTAACAGGCCGTGGCTGTAACAAGCTGCAGCTGTCAGGGAAGACAGGCGCAAGGCCAAGGGAGATAGGGAGCGGGATGGGAATAAAGGGAGTAGCAAACCGCAAGGCTAAAACATGGCTAACGCAAGTAGCTGCATGGATAGAATGCTTGTTCTAATCATGATAATTAGTGGTGAGAGCAGCGCGTGCTTAGGGGCTAATAACCAATTATATGTTTGCTTTGGGAACATGCTTGTGTATTGAGGCTGTATAAAGAAGTATTAGAAGCCAATAAAGATGAGCAAGATGCATAACTCGTATTGAGTAATTTCTTGACTCTGGCAGACCCCTCTCCCAACAGTAGATCTGGAAGAACTGGCTGGGGATCACTGTATTTAGTGTGGCAGCAGTGCTCAGGGTGGCAGGGGATGTCAGAAGAGGATCTGGGTCTTCTGCCCTACACAGGACGGCCTGAGCCACTGCCCTGAGGTGCCTCAGCCCTTCTCGGTCCAACCACAGGCAGCTTCTCTGTGCTGCGGCAGCCTCTGGAGCTGTGAGTGATAACCGCCAGCTTGAGAAAACACCGAGGTTTCATCACAAATGGGGGGAAATGAGGCATGAGATCACAGGAAAAATCAAGGCATATGAAACACGATTAATTAGGGAGCTGATGTGGAGCTCTTCAGTCACCTGTGGCACGACAGAGAGTTTGATGTGGTGTGTTAGAGCCATTTGGGTTTGGTGAAGATGACGGTAACTACAGAACCAGGTGTGCTCGGCTGGCAGGAGGGCAAGCACAGCCTGTGCATCTCGGCCACGGTGGGAAACTGCAGTAGGGGCTGCATCACGTTGCAAATGGGCCGAGGGGAATTGTCAGGGGCGTTACCGACTGCTCAGCTCCTGCACAGATCAGCATGGGGTTCCCAGCCGGAAATGTCGGTGTGTTGGGATGCTGAATCCCTTTCTTCAGCTGAAATTGATGCTGGACTTAGCTGAATCAGCTTACTTTGGTAAATGAGGCCACCTCTGCAAGGGCTTGGCGGTGTGTTAGTGGCCACTGTACACATGCAGGAAGCTCATTAAATACCAGCCCTACGTGTTTATTGATGTTTGAGGCTGAACAAGTAACGGCAGCACGGATGTGCCATCACCTCTGGGCATCTCAGCTACTCACAAGAGTAAAACATTACCTCGCTGTGATATTAGTCTGTGGTTTTGTGCAGACTTTGGAGAAGACAACCACCTCTGCATGCCTCTCTTCTCTTTCCTTTAAGAACCCCCTTTCTACCAAAGGTCCTGTCATCTTGCCAGGCTGGCACTGCCATCAGTAGCTTCTGGGAACTTGTTTGAAAACAAAATGAAAATCCTATTGACTTAGCCTTTAGATCAAGCCTTTTTCTTTGTCTTTTTTCTCTGCAAACCCACTGATGGATGTGGATAGGCAGCAGGGTTTAGCTGAGGTTCAGCCCTTGCTGTGTTGCGTTTCACGTTCCTGAGATCACTCAGGTTGCTGAGCCCTCGCGGTTTGTACCGACTCCAGCCGGAGCGGAGGAGGCTCAGGACTTGCCTGAGCAAACCCTCTGCCTCGCTGCATATTGACCTGAGCTGTGCCTGTGTTGTGCAGGATACCAGGGTGGGAATGCCAAAACCATTTCTGGTTTTAACCTTGGTCTGGTGTGAGCGTTCACAGGGGCTCTGATGTCGCAGTGTGTTCGGTTGCTATCGAGCTATATTCACGGCAACAGCCCCATAGCTTCTGGTGGCCACCGCTGTGTGCCACTGCTGGTCAGGTCTGTAGCTCTTCATCGCCATGCAATTCTCTGATCCTTCAACACCAGGCAGGCTGGTAGTGGCTTCTTACCAGTGCTGAGAGGTGAGGAAACCTTCTGCTTCCCTAAGCAGCATCCTCTCTTGGCTCTAAAGCTTCACTGTAGTGCATGAACTGATGTTATTATTTCCGTTTGTGTTTAGTGCTAGCAGACGCAGACAAACTTGTTTTGTTTGGTGAGTTTTTAAAGATCTTGTTTCCTGTGTTATCCAAAGGTGTAAGCCAGGCTCTGACACCGTGGTTATTACAAGAGGCTGCTCTAGCTTTCCCTTGGACTGCCAGGCATTTAAGAACTTTGCAAAGGGATTTTCCTTTCTGCTTGTCTCGGGTCGTGAGTGCATGTTGTGCTTTTCTTCCTTCGCTTGTGAGAATTCCCAGCAGGATTGGCTAGTTTCTGTCGGACTTTTATGTTCTTGTATGTCTGCTTCAAAGCAAGTGCAGGGTGGCATATACTGTAGGCAAAAAAAGGTGTAAATAGGAGTTCGTGCAATTATATGTTGACTTTGCATCTTAATCACAGCAGCACCGCAATGGACTGAGGATTGGTAACTAATACTTTATACAAATAATTGGTTATATAGGCTTTTATAGTTCAAATCAATTAGAATGATGGGCGAGTATAATTGGTCTCCAAAGTGTTCCTTTATGTCAGATCAGCTAACAGTTAACAACAGTTTCCTGTCTTTGTTCCCCTTTTCCACAACTGCTTGTAACAATGATTTTTCTTTATATATACTGTTTTAGATAAGGTTGTTACATTTCTTGCAAACAGAGTATGGCCTTCGCCCCTCTCTAGGGCCTTGTGTTTCAAAGCCGATGGTCTGTCGCTTTGAGGGTAGAAGAAGAGAAATTAGGTTTGTGCTTCATTTGCTTGATTTTTTCTTTTTTTTTTTCCCATGGCTTTATATCTTCAAAACTACGTAACACCCCTTCTGACAAAAATGCTGCTAAAGCAACCTGTGGAGTTGACTGCAGGAGCACGGCTGGGGGGTGGGTGCTAAGAGGGCTATTTGGAGGTTAAAAGTCCCCTTTTGGCTGTTTTGTTCATCCCCAGAAGCAGACTTCCATGTGACGCCGCCTATCCCGTTCTTAGCCTGTGAAGGATTTCTGGAAGAATGTAGTTCTCATCTCTTTGCAGGGCATCCTGGACTGCAGCTTGTCTCTTCTATCATCAATGGAAATCACTAGTACGTTCTTAGGTGCCACGAACCCTGGATGCATTTCAGGGCAGAACTGACCATTCATTAGTCTCCTTTCCTCGTGGATCAATCAGCGTTTGCTGAGAAGCAGAGGAGTAGCTTGAAGGGTGATTGATTTATGAAGTGGCGTATTAAACATGCCTTTGCCAGGCAATCAGAATGAAGATTCCTGCCCTGTTTTTCCCCGTGGGCCAAAAGCAATGTTTCAGTTGATCAGGGACCCCAGCGTACCATGGCTGTAGTACCAATAATGATTAAAAATAGCCCACGGCATCCTGGATATGCGGCAGCGCTGTCTTGCGTTATCCAACAGTTTCATTGTCCTTTCAATCCATTCTGCGAGTCTCCTTCGCGCTGGGCAGCACAAAGCCTCTGTGCTGGCTCCCAGATATTCCTGCGCTGGAGTATTTCATCCCGTAACAAAGCCAACAGCCCTTCCTAAGCACGGTGCGGAGGAGGTAATGGGTAATACTTTGGGTGATCCATCACAGGAGGATGCACAACAAGGAGCCTGGTGGAAAGCAAAGTGACTCCTAAGTGCAGGAGAGCTGTCTGAAGAGCCTGCGACCTGTCCCGTAGACGCTGTGGCTGGTCATTGCGGCGAATGAAGAGACGGGACGCAGCTTGATGCAAGCAAATGTCAGTTTATTGTACAGAAGCACGAGGTTTTATAGACTTTCAGAAGCTGCGTGTTTTAAACAGATTGGTTCTTGAAGCTAAGCCTTGCATACTAGGCAATCCCCGATTGGTGGTTAGCTGCCATCAATTAACAACAAGGTGTTATCTTTCCTTGGCGCCATCCTTGGCGCCATCCATCTCCCACCCCCCTGTGCTCTGCAAACATGCCTCATCATGCTAGTTGTTGTCTAGACAAGCTCGAGCAAATTCCCCTCAGCTAACTGATTGCCGCGCATGGTCCCAGTTTGCAGACCGCTCCTGCATCTCCCCCTTCCTGTTGCACAAAAAGAACCTTTGAAACCGAACGAGTAAAAACAAGGTATAAGTAATAGAACAAATAAAAAAGCAACTAAGACATATTATCAGTGTCAAAATAACCCGCTGTCTCTGTTCCGTACAATTTCACAATTTCCCCTTTTTGTTTTTGAACAGCTAGTACCAGGTTTGCCATGTTCTGCAGGGCCCTTGCAAACATGACAGCAACCAAGGTAATAGCAAACAAACAATACTGCCAATTGAATGAATGGATGCCAAAAAAGGCTGACATTTTCTCAGATTTTGATAACATGTTGCTGCAATGGGGCGCCTAAAATCCACGCAGCACATACCATCAAAATCCTCACAGCCATGTTCTTGAACCAACAACAAAAAGCAGTGGCAATTTTGACTCACATGCTTAACTGCCTACCAAACAAAGTGATTTAACTCTTTAATGCTTTCCCTGCTGTTACTCCGGATAAGAGAAGAACTGCTGCGACACGTTCCCATCATAGCCTCCTACTACATTAGCATCTACAGAAAGACAATTATCGACATTCAAAGTGTAAACAATATCATCTTCTTTTGGATTAACATTATACATAGGTGGAAGGGCACACCAAACAAGAACTGGTTCAGTCAAAAAGTTCGAAACATAGCATGCCTTCTCTGAACATACCTCTGGGGTCATTCCCTTCATTCCCTCTTTTTTATGCAAAGAGAAACACTTCCACCAAAACAAAGAAGCCCCTATTTACATCTCTGAGCCCGGACACAAACCGCAGCTGTATGCTCCACCAGGCTCAGGGCAGGAATCATTCATGCAGTTACAATGCTATATATCTCTACAAGCATGCAGACACCTATTAAACACTAAATAACCATGTTTATCTTTCCTGTTCTCCTTCACAACACCTAGCTGTTCTCTCATCTCTTGTTAGGTCAAATATTCTCCAGTTTCCTCTCCTGTATATCTCTTCAGACATTCTCTATCCTCCCCTTTTTTGCTTGTTAATTGCAAGGAGGCAAAGGGTGTGTGTAGCTGGGTGACCATGACCTGCTTTATGTTACAATCAACTAAACACTGAATACAGAAAAAAAAGCATGGGAGACCTAAGGCAAACGTCACTAAGGTGGTTAAAGATAATTATAATAAATCCTGTAATACTTTTGAGTCATGGCCCAAAGTTTCCCAGCCGTGAGAAGAGACCAAAGGCATCCCGCCCCTGGCTCTGTTGCAGATCTTTGTTTTAAGGCTTTTGAGTTTTGTATACTTTTGTAAATTAACTCACAGTGGTCACTCAGATTCATGTAACACACCCTATCAAAGCCTTCAGACTTGTGTCCCTGTGCTAATAATAAAAATCAATAGCAACTCGGTTCTGTAGCAACATATGATGGACAGAATCAACATCTGTTAATAAGCCAGAAAAAAAAGAACAGTATTTGTAGTATTACTTTGTTTAGCAAGCTAGCAGCCTAATTTACTAAGCAAGTTAAAAGCGTGTACTATTCTTACAGAAGAGATTAGAGAAGCAAAAATCTGTTATGCTGCATTCCAGAACTCAGCCTGAGAATTACAGTCTGCTGTGAGTTCTGCGTTACAATCATTTGACACATGTTGGGGTTGCGATTGTGAAAGTTGCCCATTTACAATTTTCATTGGCATTATCACAGCTAGTTGTTTTAAAAGCAACCCTTGAGCTTCCTCTTGCTCGACTTGTTGCAAAATATTCTGAAGCCAATCAATCAAGTTAGTATTAAAGTTAGTGACTCTCTAGGACCCTGCAAGACTGTGGCAAGACTCCCGCATCCCGACTGCCTTAATAGCCATCTCATTCATTTGCAAACAGTTGTCCCTGGGATACCTTGCCTGAGTCACAGAATCGGCACAATTAATTTTCTCCAGCCAACTGCTCATAGTTAACAGCAATTCCCCGATTAAGGTTTTCAATCAAGGCCACTATACATAGCTCACAAAAATCAGATAACCACATCATATACTGTATCAGTTAGTACCATACAAAGCAATGACTTCCAATCAAGCAGTGTGAGCGTATAAGGCTCTGCCATCACTTCAAGAAGGAACATAGCAAATGTATTATGAATCCTCCCTTCCCGCACTGCTTTGCTTAACTCTTTTAACAGCCTCGTATTGCACAGGCTGCCACTCTGCAGGTTGATTTGTCTGACAAAATACTGAACATGCCATAGCGACTCCCCAAACCCATGACTGAAGTGTTTCCCACTTGCATTCCTGCCACCAGTCCCTCAGACCCCCTTTCACCCTCCCCAAAAATACAATCAATGCATCAGGAGAGACAAGGGGGTGGGGGAAAGGTCTAGCTCCTTTTCCAGATCTGTAGGACCTGGATCAAAAGGTTTATCAGTGTCAATAAAATCATTGTCCGAGTTGTCCTGTTCCCGTGCTTGCTCCTGTGTTGTGAGGGTCGCTGCGATCAGTGACAGAAGCTTTGGGGGCAGAGGAGGTGTGGACAGAATCGCCATCGCTGACGGTGTCTTGAGAAGAGTCGCGCTGTCGGTGGAATTTACAGCTTCCTCTGGTTTAGCACCATTAGTAGAATTAGTCCACACTTGGCAAAGAGTAGTCAGAATTTGCCACCAAGATGCTAAATGCATTCCCGACACGGAGCTCCCCTCCGCGGCAGCATCATACAATTGGCTGCTGTATGTACACACTTTCATTCTTTCAAAGTCTCTAAAGTTTCTTGGCTGCTCACCTGTCTCGATGAATACAGGTGTTATCCTCGGGGTTTAGGTTGTCCGCCTGGTCCAGACAGCAAGACGATCGTTCAGCCAAGCCGTCTCCTCCGGAACGCAGCCCTCTTCCACGAGCTGTCTTTTTTATCGACCAGTTCCGTCCTTATTCTTCCAAGGCTTCGGAACACCACCATAGGGGTCACCATTTGAGGAAACTGAGGCACGGACTCCCTGATCTGACTAGAAGACCCTTCGTGAGTCCATATACGTCTCTTTCTGGGGACGAAGCCTGATTCCCCATTACGGATTTCCCACAGCTCACCTCTCAACTCCGGAGGGATTTCTGGCCGGCTCCTGCTTCCTTTCAGCAGATCATTCAAAGTTCTGTGGGATTCGCTGCATGTCGCTCAGATAGGCGATTCGAGAGCCCTTCACGTTAGATCCTTAAACGCATCACGTCGGGGTCACCAATTTGCGGCGAATGAAGAGACGGGACGCAGCTTGATGCAAGCAAATGTCAGTTTATTGTACAGAAGCACGAGGTTTTATAGACTTTCAGAAGCTGCGCGTTTTAAACAGATTGGTTCTTGAAGCTA
The DNA here is from genome assembly GCF_017639655.2 of Falco naumanni. NCBI lineage: Eukaryota > Metazoa > Chordata > Aves > Falconiformes > Falconidae > Falco > Falco naumanni. Next base: position 60,212 of record NW_024427362.1, read on the forward strand.
AGCCTTGCAGGCTAGGCAATCCCTGATTGGTGGTTAACTGCCATCAATTAACAACAAGGTGTTATCTTTCCTTGGCGCCATCCTTGGCGCCATCCGTCTCCCACTCCCCTGTGCTCTGCAAACATGCCTCATCATGCTAATTGTTGTCTAGACAAGCTCGAGCAAATTCCCCTCAGCTAACTGATTGCCGCGCATGGTCCCAGTTTGCAGACCGCTCCTGCAGGTCATTGCTCTCCATCTCCCTTTTCCTCCCCATCTGTTGTCTCACGGTGGCTTGCAGTGCCCTGGGGTAGCAGATCCTTTCCTTGCAATGGGCTGCATGGGCTCAGAGGGGGCTTTGCTGGGGACTTTAGCTGTTGACAGCATCACCTGTGGCAGCAGTGATGATTAGGGTGCCCTGAGCTTTGTTGTAGCCTGGGCAATGGTCCTGCAGAAACCCCTGTGTTGGCAGCAGTTATTTAATGGTGAGGTTTATAAACAACCTGCTCCTAGGGCTGGAGTAACCAGCACGATGGTTTTAATGATGTCTGAAGGTAGCTCATGAACACTGCCTCAGAGGAACACTTAAAAATGACTGTCACTGCCCTGTGTTTTGCTCTAGTGCTGGAAATACGAACGTGGGGACTGACAGGTGGCCTTTGTCAGAGATCCAGCACACTTTGAAGGTGATGCCATTAGCTTCCTGACACCAAAACAGCTCAGAGCAGCACTCCTGACTCTGATCGAGGTAGCTCTATGGGAGGTGCAGCAAAAAGCATATGGTGGGGAGGGCTGGATCCAGCCGCAGGGGACTCCTCTCGCTTTCCAGAGATTGCTAGCCTGGTGAAATGACTCCCGTCTCCGGTGGTGAAGTGGTACCAGTAGACCTTTGCATGCTGTTTGAAAAAACAGAATATGCTGGTGGTGGTGAGGCAGTTGGGTATCGTGATAGTAGCAGGAGCAAAAGAGCTGCTCAGAGGGTCGATGTGGAGGTACAATGACACTCTTCTGAGTGAAGAGCTTGGCTTTCGTTGCTTGCTTGTATTTTCAGTGAAAAAGCAGCAGGACCTGCCTCTTTTAGAAGAGGTGAGAGCCAGGCATAGTTTTCTGACAAACTGGGCAAATTAACTTAAACTTGCTTTCCCTGTTACCCAAATATTCTGAACCTGATTGTCATGCACTCCTAAAAAGGTTTAAAATCCAAATTCAGCAAGGAGAGAGTTACAGGGATAGAAGAAGAATATTATGGTGAGGACGAAAGGCAGCAGAGTGCTGTTTTGTTTCTCTTCAGCCGTATCCATCTGGCTACCAGATTCCTAATATTTAGAGCAGTAATCGATGGAGGAAGGTACTGGCTGTTGAATGCTAGGAACACATTCTTCATAAAACCTGAAATTTGTTTTGAAATCGTGTTCAAGGGTTTGCTTTGATCAAGGGAAAGATATTTTAGCTCTTCTGTAAATTCCCTCTCCTCCTGCACAACAGGCCCCACAGAGGATGGCCCAGTGCTGGATTTCTTACTTTCAGATAGTTAAAAGTTACCATGATGTGCTAAGATACCGGTGTCCATAGCCATGCAGATGGATGCTGGAATAAAACACGGTGGTGTTCCTGCTGTCTCAAAAAGCATCGTTCAGGAGTGCACAGCCGAAAGCATCTGCTCTACTGCTGTATAAGAAGCCTCTCTTTTAATTTCAAGTTCAGGTGTCACTTTGTTCAGGTTGCAGAGTGAGCTGTGTCCTGCTCATGTAAGAATGTAAGAATGAGAGAACTGACAGCCTGTAATAAGATCGTGTTGTGTAAGTAACGATAGGGCAGGTACGTCTGGCTTCAGTAAACGTGCTTTCATGGCAGCAAAGCATCCCAAACCACAGACCCATGGACATTACCCCGTCAAGTGAAATACCTAGGGCTACATTGCTGTTACAGTACAGAGATTGTTTTGTTGTGGTTTGTTTTTTTTTTTCCTCCAGACTTATATATTAAACAACCAAGAGTCTTAAATAAATGTCACATCTAATTTGGCACCCAGGACATGAAGCCTGCAGCTGCCCTGGGCCAACCCTGACAGCTCTGCTCTGTGTCAGTTTATCTGCCTGGCAGAAAGACCTGCTGCTCCCTCCTGACTCGCTGGCATCTGCACGCTCTCGTCTGTACCGGGAGGTTTGTGGGTTTACACAGTCAGCACGATGCCAGATCCTTCTCTCTGTGGTAGAAGGTGCTCCGGCAAAGCCCTCCAGCCTTCAGAAGCATCCTCGGTGCCTGCAGCCAGGAGTGTAAGTGCTCTTCAGGAGAGCAGCAGTAGGGGATGCTCAGCAAAGCATGTAGAAGCAGGCAGTGCATGTGCTTTCTCCCTCGTGGGCCTTGGAGGTAGCATTTTTCTGTGCTGGAGGCTTTATTCACGTCTTTGTTTAATCACTTCTGATGGTTTTACCTTCCAAGCCTTTGTCCAGTTGCTTTGTGGATTTATAGCGGTGAGCGTCTGTAGGCAGCTATGGCAGCATGTTCCAAAGGAAGGAATATTCCTTGGAAAAGTACTAGTACTACTTTTCTCTAATTTTGACTAATACTATTTCAGGCCCTCAGGTTCCTGTTTTATGACAAATGGTGACAATTTTTTCCTCGTTCACTTTCTCCCAGGCCATTCATACTTTTACAAACCTACCTGTCTCCTATATCATTTCTAGGTTGAGGAATCCTGTTCAGCCTTTGTATAGAAGCTGCTCTGTACTTCGGAGAAGGGCAGAAAGAATGATTACATTTCAAAGGCTTCAGCTTGGTTTTTAAGATCAGAACTATACCCATTGTTTCAAGACCCACCTGTCCATGGGCCTAGACAGGGAGATCATGATAGTTGTCGTGGAGTTTATTTTGCAGTAGTTAGTTGTCTCGTAGAGCATTTTTCATGTCATGTTTCCATGAACCGGAGTTGTACATGCTCAAAGCACTGTGCATGTCTCCCATTTCTTGGGTCCTGCTTCCTCTGCTTGCCAACGTATGCCGAGGATTCAGCGGAGGGGGAAGGCAAGGCTTATAAAGCACGCCTGCCTCTGTAACGCTCCTGAACCTCGGTTATTTTTGTACGCTGAGTTGTCTGTTATAGAAAGCAGGCTGTCCAGTCATGGAGATGTTGCTGTTTCTCGCAACATAACTCATGTCTGGCCACGAATCCCTCCCACTCCTCCTGGGCTCCCTTAAGAGCAGAGAAGTTGAGGTTATACAGGCACGAAGGCTGAACTCTCCATGTGTGGAGGTGAAGGAATGGCTGCAGAGATCTGTTTGAAGGGTGATTCATTCCCCAACCTCCCTCCAAGAGAGGGGGCTCTCTTTCTTCTGGCACGACTGTGATTCGCCGCATTGTGTCTGGCTTAGGGTTTAAGGAGTCCACCCAGTAGGCAGCCAGCTCTCCCCCGTGCTGTTGCGTGGCAGCCTTGGAAAGGCAGGTCCATCCCCTGGCTGCCTTGCTGTAACCCGTGCAGCGAGGAGAAGGCTCTGCCTCGGCAGGGGGATGCTCTCCAGGGATGGCCGGGTCACTGCCCTTCTCAGCTGGGGCTGGCTCTGAGGCTTTAAACACGCTCCACAGAAGTGCCATTTCGACGGAGAATGTCTCGTGTTTGGGGTTTGCTTCTCACCTGGGAGACCCTCACCTGCAACAGGCAGAGTAGGCTCGGTGCTCAAGTTTGAGCTTAGTTGACTCCCGGGAGTTGCTTGGTTGGGAAGAATGAAGGTTTGGAAGCTCTGGCAGTGAGGGACGCTTTGGTGGGGGTCTCTTCTGGAGGGTGAAGGGCTGGCAGGTGTTCCAGCAAGACTCCAGGCATTAATCGGCTGCTGTGCGCAGCCAGGGGCTCTCTCCTCTTCGGTCTGAGGCGGAAAGCAAAGGTGTGCTCGCTCGGGTTGTGGGACAGCTTGGGAACACTCGGTGTAGACTTGCACGCTCGGGCATAGGCACCGACAGGCTCCAGGCAGAAGAAATGGACTTGCAGGGCTGTGATGGACAGGTTGGTGTGGGCCGTGCCCCACCAGTCTGGTTCCGACCTATCTCCACAGACCCACAGCAAGTGAGGGCACTGCTGCTCCAACACGGTGAAGTTCTCATCTGTGTCCCATCCTGCTGTGGGCTGTCGCTTTGCCTGTTTCTCTTCACCTCCCTCTTCTGCCTACGTGCCCCAGGCATCTTGTCATGTTGGCAACAAGGGATCAGGAGAGACACAACCCTGGTGGCGTGCTTGCAGGAGACTCTGGGCGAGCCGTGACCGAGATGGGGTCTCCTCAGTCACCTGAACGACTCAGATGCAGAATTCCCTGTGACCCGCGTGGGATCACAACCCAAAGGCCACCTGGGCACATCTGAAAAAGTCTCGCTGTAGATAGTGTCACCTTGGGGATAAATCTTTACAAGCCCACCCAGAAATAAGGTGCTTAAGGTGGTGTCCAGGACATCCTTATGCTGTACACGTGCAGCTATCAGGATGTGATAAATGTATTGATCTGTGGAACTGCTAATATAGCTAAAGGCTGTGACACTTCTGTTCCTTGTGGCTTCCTCTGTTCCTTGTACTCCCATCAGCAAGGGTGATGAGCAAAGTCTCCCTTTTGCTTTATTCCAGGTGAAGATATTCATGCAAGCCTTCATGGAGCAGCTGAAGATGTCAACATCAGGCTAGACAGGAACTCTGTGACAGTTGGGAAGACCTACATCACGCTGTCAAACCACAAATCCATCGTCATCCACAATCGGAGTAAAGTCATAGCCCACTCCAGTGGAAGGCTTTTGTTAGTCAAGAAGAGGAGGATCAGGAGAAGCTGAGGTTCGCTGGGAAGATTCCTTTCAGTAACACACACTGCCCAAGGGTAAAACTAATGTACAGCTTCAGAGGGATGTTGGTGCTTTTTTGAATGGCATAGGACAAGTAAACCATCCACGACATCAGGGTGTCCCCCCTGGGCTTCAGGGTAATGGAGCTCGGTGCTTCCCATGGATTCCCATGCATCCATCCATGTTCCAGCTGATGTTTTGGGGAGGAAAGGTTGATTGCAATGGCTGCATTTCCTCAGAGAGCAAATTCCCATCTGTGGGAGCCCTAAATCAGTGAGGCCTGGTCCCTGGGCTGGCAGGGGGTCTGTGAGGCTGAGGAAAGTGTCGGCACTCCTTACCTGGGACGGCGTTGAGCAGTAGCACCTAACAGCTGCAGGCAGCGTACCTGCTGTGATATTCACTGCAGTTTCTTCCCCTCCAGCTCCTGTAGGACAGCAACCTCCTTCAGCCTGCTTTTGCAGTAGTGCGCAGGGCAGGGTGCTTTGCTGGCCCCGAACGTTGAGGCCATCCGGCTGTAGGATGCTGAATTGCCTGGCGCTGTCCCGGCTTCCAGCACAACGAGGTATCCCTGCCCCTTCTCCGGGGCTGGGGAGAGTTTGGAGGTGGAGGGTTCTGCGGGGAAGTCAGGGACAGGACTTGGAAGGGCCTTTGGGCGTCAGCACCTGTGTCTTCACGGTGCTGAGAGGTGGGGCAGGCTCTCCAAAGGGTGTCTCTGAAGCTTTGAAATTCCGTTTGGGGCAGCAAGGAAACGCTTCTGGCCCAGGGGGAGGCACTGGAAACGACACTTCAAAGCTGGGGTGATTTAGGGAGTCCTTGTGTGACTTTTCAGAGTTGGACGGCTGTAGGTGTATAGGAGTTAGTCTGAACCCAGAGCTGATCAGGAAACTGCCTTCAACTGGAGCACTTTTTAAGGGCTTCTGAGCAAATAAAGTTCAATGTAATTAGGTCAGAAATGCCTTGAAGGCCAAAACTAGTTTTCCACTGTTCTCTGTTTTTAATTGCACAGTGCATGATTTCTCTGCAAGATCAGTGTGTTAACAGAAAAAGTCTGTAGTTACAGAGAAAGTCTGTAGTCCCTGCATGCACAGGCTATCTGCCCTGGCTGAAACCTGACAGGATAACAAACGGTGATTGCTTCAGGCAGCTTCCCTATGCAGATGTCCCCGGAACCCCTTTGGAAGAGTAACCCAGAGAGGGTGCTTCAGGGAAACCACAGGCACTTCCAAAGCACGGAACTAATGAGCAGGACATGCACGGGAGAGTCTGTGTTTAGTAGCCACCTTATAGCTTGAAGTGAGCGATTCTTATTTGCTTTCCAAATCCATTTTCCTCCTGCCTAACCCAACTGGAAGAGTGAGTTCCACCGCAATTTTTTGTGATGTACTGAATGTATTCTTTTTTAAAAGCAGGTGCCACCTTCTTGGCTTTGCTTCACGCTTTGTGCTGTCCCCTTTTTCTATGTACAAGAAACCCCACTGAAGACAGAGTGTTGATGGTTCTATTCAGCTGCAGGGGAACTGCCATGGCGGCTGTAAGAGAGGGGCAGGGCCGGGCGCAGGCCGGGGGGTTTATCCGTTCTGAGCCCCTCGACCCCTGCTGTGCATATCTGACAGCCCTGCCTCGCTCACAGCCGCTGTCCCAGAGGGAACAAAGCCCAGGAGAGAAAGTTCTCTGTCGGCTCAGGGGAAGCACCATGCAGGGGTGCAGCACCCTCGTGTTGCAGCCAAAGTGATAAACGGGCCCTGCTTAGCGCAGCTCTCCGTGCAAAAACCTCCGTGGCTACAAGGATCTCAAGCCTCGACTCTGAGCGCTGCAGGAGCGGTCTGCAAACTGGGACCATGCGCGGCAATCAGTTAGCTGAGGGGAATTTGCTCGAGCTTGTCTAGACAACAATTAACATGATGAGGCATGTTTGCAGAGCACAGGGGGGTGGGAGACGGATGGCGGATGGCGCCAAGGATGGCGCCAAGGAAAGGTAACACCTTGTTGTTAATTGCTGGTAGTTAACCACCAATCAGAGATTGCCTAGTATGCAAGGCTTAGCTTCAAGAACCAATTAGTTTAAAATGCGCAGCTTCTGAAAGTGTATAAAACCTCGTGCTTCTGTACAATAAATTGACATTTGCTTGCATCAAGCTGCGTCCCGTCTCTTTATTCGCCGCAGAGCGCTCGATGGAGCTCCCTCCCAGCCAGCCGAGATTCCCGACCGTCCCGACGTGGCGCTTTCCCTCCCAGCAGCGCCCATGCCCATTGAGTGCCTTTCGCTTGCAGCCGGCTGTAATGCCGGCATCAACCCTGCACCCCAGTTTTTGGCCTCTCTGAGTGTTGCTCACTAGGATAGCCCCGAGAGTGACACCCCCCCACCCCCAACCCCCGTGCCGGCTGCCCCCATTGTGTCCATAGGGATAGCGGTTTGCCTGCGGGCATGGTGGGATGGTGTTTCTTCCAGGAACCACATGGATGGCAGGGTGAGCCCTGGGGGGGCTTGCGCTGCCCGGGCTCACAGCTGGGGAGGCGGATTCCCCGCTCGCAGGGACTGGGGGCGAGGGGAAGTGTTTTAGGGACGGACCGTGGGGGCCGGAGGGAGGGGTTTGAGGGACGGACGCCGAGGAAGGCCTCCTGCCTGCAGCGATGGCTCAGGCCCAGGGCAGGGCTCTTCTCTGGATGCCACGGGGTCGATTGCAGAGGAGCAGGCTGCCCCATGCAGGGAGCAGGTGCGTGCCGGGGCTGCCAGGGGCCCTGCCTGCCTGTTCCCAGCCCAGCCCCAGCTGGGGCCAGCCCTGCGCTGCAGCCCTGGGGCCGAGGCGCACGGAGCCGGGCATTGCTGAGGGTGCTGCACCCTGACGGGCCCCGCCGCCAGCTGCCGGCTGCCCTGGGCTGCCCCTCGCTCTCCCCAGCTCTGCCTGCTGCCAGTGCCGGGGGCACCGCCACGGGGCTTGCCCCCTGCCCACAGCTGCCCTGACCCACATCTGCAGCTGTACGTGGTGCCCACATCGCACAGCTGGGGCGGGGGTGGCAGGTCTCTCTGGTGGCAGCCTGGGACTGGGGGCAAAGCCAAGCCCATCCCTCGCTTGTGATCTTTGTCCCCAGGGAGAGCCAGTGCAGACGTGTGCTGGCTGGAGAGTGTCCCGCGGGGAGGTGACGGCCGACTGCAGAGCAGCACTGAGACCCGCGCGACAGCAACGGCAGCCGGTGGCTGCAGAGCAGCCCAGGGGAGCTGGTTCCCTCGACGGGCCCCAAAGCAGCCTTCCTCAGCCCCTGCTTTTGGTGACGTGTGGAGCAGCGCAGGGATGTCTCTCAGGCTTCCAGGCCTGAGGAGGCTTTCCTCCCCAGGGGCACTGTTAGAAATCCTGCTCCCAGGATTAAAGCACCCCTCCCCCCCATGGATCCGAGGCTGTGTATCCAGCCCCCTGGAGCTGGGTACAGGTGCCCTGAGCGGTCTCTCAGGGAGGATGGGGCCACCTGCCTGGTGGCTCTGACACAGAAATGATGAGCTGAAGCCCTGTGATGGTGGCTGGCCGGCTCAAAGCCTCCGAGTGCCTCAGCCTCTGTCCCCAGGAGCGTTTATCCCAGGCCCTGTTTCAGGGTGTGAAGATGGGTGCCGGTGATGTCCTGGTGCCTCCGTCTGGCTCCCACTTCAAGGTTGTGATGCCTGAGGTCAGGGACCACCTGAAGGCCTTGGCAGAGATCTCAAGGGACTTTGTGTTCCATCTAGTGTTGCCTTAGGGCTACAATGTGCTGTGGTTTGGGGGCAACAAGGTTATGGTATGCCAGAGGTCAGGCGAGTTAGTGTCAAAGTGTGTTATTGTTATGGACAGAATCTGGGTTTGTTGGCCCGGCGTTCCTGGGGTTATGGCATTTTTATCTTATCTTGTGAACTGTGTGGTGGGTTTCTTTGTGGAGAGTGCCTTTTTTCACCTCTATTGCCTTTGTGGGGTTTGGATGGGTGCCTTTGGTTTGTGTACGTTGTTTCTTCTAGTTGTTTTTCTGCTGTGCTGGTGGATGGTGGTGTTTTTTCTGTCTTGAAACCATCGTTACAGGCCTAATGTATCTCCTGCAGGTCAGGCAGTGTCACTTCTGGCGTGGTCTGACTCATTTCAGGTGAGTTGGTAGGTAGGTATGGAGGACTTGTGGTCCCTCCATGGAGAATGACTGCTAGAGGACTAAGAGGCAGATCTGTGGAGGGGTGAGAGGACTGCTGGCCCATAAGCAGTGACTGTCAGAGGACTAAGTGTACTTGAATTTACGTGGGCTTCCAAATTCATGGTTGTTTCTCCTGCCTTGCGGAAGAGCCATGGGAAGTCACCAGCCACACGGAAGGATAAAGGATTTCCCAAGGCTACGTGG
>NW_024427363.1:0-68079 GCF_017639655.2 Falco naumanni
CCCTCTGACACCCCCTGCCCCCCCGCCACACTGTCCCCTCTGTCCCCCCGCCACCCCCGTCCCCCCTGCCACCCCCCGCCACCCTGTCCCGTGTCCCCCTGCCACCCCCGTCCCCCCTGCCACCTTGTCCCCTGTCCCCCTGTCCCCCGTGTCCCCTCTGTGTCCCCCTGCCATCCCGTCACCCCCCCCCCGCCTCCCCTGTCCCCCCTGCCACCCCCGCCACACTGTCCCCTGTCCCCCTGCCACCCCGTCACCCCCCCTGCCACCTTGTCCCCTGTCCCCCCGTCCCCCGTGTCCCCTCTGTGTCCCCCTGCCACCCCGTCACCCCCCCTGCCACCTTGTCCCCTGTCCCCCTGTCCCCCGTGTCCCCTCTTGTGTCCCCCTGCCACCCCGTCACCCCCCCTGCCACCTTGTCCCCTGTCCCCCTGTCCCCCGTGTCCCCTCTGTGTCCCCCTGCCACCCCGTCACCCCCCCTGCCACCCCCCTCCCCCCTGCCACCCCCGCCACACTGTCCCCTGTCCCCCTGCCACCCCCCGCCCCCCCCCGCCCCCTGCCCCCCCCCCCCCGCCCCCCATCCCCTCTCCCACTCCCCTGTCCCCTCTGTCCCCCCCTGCCACCACCCCATCCCCCCCCAACCCCCCCCACCCCCCCTCCCCCCGCCATTGTCCCACCTCGGGAGGGACACGGGCGCCGGCAGCCTCAGGGGTCTCCATGGGCGGGAGGGTGGTGGCAGCGTTGGGGACACGTTGGGGACACGTTGGGGACAGCGAGGGGACAGGCGGTGGCGGGACGAGGTGGCGGTAGTTGCCGGTTTGAAGCTCCGGGCCCTGGGCTGGGCTTGGGTGGGGGCTGGGCGAGGGGAGTCACCAACGGGGCCACCGCCAGCGGGGACGTCACCCAGCCCGTCACCCGCCACCCACCGTGTCCCCAACGGGACCCCAAGGCCACCAACCGGACCCGACCCGCCGTGGCCTCCAGTGTCCCCAAAGGGAGCCTGGTGTCCCCCCTGGGGGGGCTCCAAGGGGGTCCAGCACGGCCATCGGGGTCCCTCGGGGTCCCCAACGGGGTCCCACAGCCCCCCGTGTCCCCCGGTGTCCCCTCAACGTCCCCTCGATGTCCCCAACAGGGTCCCACAACCCCTGGTGTCCCCTAATGTCCCACATCATCCCTGGTGTCCCCCCTCAATGTCCCCACAGGGCTCCAGCACGGCCACCCATGGACCTCGGTGACCCCTGATGTCCCCCAATGTCCCCAACAGGGTCCTACAGCCCCCCGTGTCCCCCGGTGTCCCCTAATGTCCCCAACAGGGTCCCACAGCCCCTGGTGTCCCCTAATGTCCCCCATCATCCCTGATGTCCCCCCACAATGTCCCCACAGGGCTCCAGCACGGCCACCCATGGACCTCGGTGACCCCCGATGTCCCCTGATGTCCCCAACAGGGTCCCAGAGCCCTCTGTGTCCCCTGGTGTCCCCTAATGTCCCCAACAGGGTCCCACAACCCCTGGTGTCCCCTAATGTCCCCCATCATCCCTGATGTCCCCCCACAATGTCCCCACAGGGCTCCAGCACGGCCACCCATGGACCTCGGTGACCCCCGATGTCCCCTGATGTCCCCAACAGGGTCCCAGAGCCCCCCGTGTCCCCTAATGTCCCCAACAGGGTCCCACAACCCCTGGTGTCCCCTAATGTCCCCCATCATCCCTGGTGTCCCCCCACAATGTCCCCACAGGGCTCCAGCACGGCCACCCATGGACCTCGGTGACCCCCGATGTCCCCAACAAGGTCCCAGTGTCCCCCGATGTCCCCACAGCCCCGATGTCCCCCGGTGTCCCCAGTGTCTCCAGAGGAGCCCCCGCAGGGCCACCTGCAACCTTCAACATCCCTCCCATGTCCCCAAGATGTCCCCAACGCTGGCCCTGCTGATGTCCCTGAAGTGTCCCCAGTTCTGGCCTCAGAGATGTCCCCAGTGTGACAATGGCTTGTCCCCAGCGTGTCCCCAACATGGTCCCCATGATGTGTCCCCAGTGCTGTCCCCAACATGGCCCTCGTGTGTCCTCACCATGTCCCCCATGGCTTGGGGACATCCAGCTGGGCACCCTTGGGGACATCCTCCCCCCCCGCCCCCCCATGTCCTCTGGACAGGGGTGTCCCCGTGTCCCCACGTTGTCCCCAACCCCAATGACAGGTCAGGGGCTCGGCATGTTCCTCAGGTTTATTGTGGGGACAGGGGACAGTGTCACCAACCTGCCCCTGGTGTCCTGGGACCACGAAGGGGACATCCTCAATGTCCCCAGGTGAAGGGATGAGAAGGGACATCCTGGTGTCCCCAAGGTGAAGGGGACACTCTGGGTGTCCCCAGGTGGGAGAGGGACATCTGGGTGTCCTCAGATGGGACAGGGGACGTCCTGGTGGCCCCAGATGGGACAGGGGACATCCCGGTGGCCCCAGATGGGACAGGGGACATCCTGGTGTCCCCAGAACAAGGAGGGACCTCCTGGTGTCCCCAGATGGGACAGGGGACATCCCGGTGGCCCCAGATGGGACAGGGGACGTCCTGGTGGCCCCAGAACAAGGAGGAACCTCCTGGTGGCCCCAGATGGGACAGGGGACATCCTGGTGGCCCCAGAACAAGGAGGAACCTCCTGGTGGCCCCAGATGGGACAGGGGACGTCCTGGTGGCCCCAGAAGAAGGAGGAACCTTCTGGTGTCCCCAGATGGGACAGGGGACATCCTGGTGGCCCCAGAAGAAGGAGGAACCTCCTGGTGGCCCCAGATGGGACAGGGGACGTCCTGGTGACCCCAGATGGGACAGGGGACATCCCGGTGTCCCCAGATGGGACAGGGGATCTTCTGGTGGCCCCAGAACAAGGAGGGACCTCCAGGTGTCCCCAGATGGGACAGGGGACATCCTGGTGGCCCCAGAACAAGGAAGGACCTCCAGGTGTCCCCAGATGGGACAGGGGACGTCCTGGTGTCCCCAGATGGGACAGGGGACATCCTGGTGGCCCCAGAACAAGGAGGGACCTCCTGGTGTCCCCAGATGGGACAGGGGACGTCCTGGTGGCCCCAGAAGAAGGAGGGACCTCCTGGTGTCCCCAGATGGGACAGGGGACGTCCTGGTGTCCCCAGATGGGACAGGGGGCATCCCGGTGGCCCCAGATGGGACAGGGGATCTTCTGGTGGCCCCAGATGGGACAGGGGACATCCCGGTGTCCCCAGATGGGACAGGGGATCTTCTGGTGTCCCCAGATGGGACAGGGGACATCCCGGTGGCCCCAGATGGGACAGGGGACATCCTGGTGTCCCCAGAACAAGGAGGGACCTCCTGGTGTCCCCAGATGGGACAGGGGATGTCCTGGTGGCCCCAGAAGAAGGAGGAACCTCCTGGTGTCCCCAGATGGGACAGGGGGCGTCCCGGTGGCCCCAGATGGGACAGGGGACATCCTGGTGTCCCCAGATGGGACGGGGGACATCCCGGTGTCCCCAGGATGGAGAAGGAACATTGGGCTGTCCCCAGCAGGACCCTCGCGGTGTCCCCGTCCCTACTTGTCCCCTGGCAGAGCCTCCAGCACCCGGGCCAACCTCTGCGTCCCCTCCTTGTCCTCCATGGCTGTCCCCAAGGCCACCACGATGTCCCCCAGGGCGCGGGCGCTGGCGGGGAAACCTCGGGCCATCTCCAGGTCTTCGGTGACGGAGTCCACCAGGTTCCTCAGGTGGGCGGCCACCTCCTCCGACGTCCCCAAGGTGACGCGGGCCGCGGCGATGGCCTGGGTGGCCCGGCCGGTGGCGGCGGTGACAGCGGCGGTGTCCCAGGCCAGGCGGCGGTAGCGGGTGGCCTGGTGGCGCTGGTGGCTGGCGGCGGTGGCCAGGTGACGCTGGGACGTCCCCGCGCCCCACAGGGCCACCTGGCAGACCAGGGTGACGGTGGCCAGGCAGGGGACAAGGTGACACTCCTGGGTCACCCCCAGCGCCTCCCGCACCACGTCCAGGGACACTGCGGGGACAGCGGGAGGATGGGGGCGGCACCCGGGGGGCTCCTCCCCTCCCAGTGCCACCAGTTCCCTCCCAGTGCCACCAGTTCCCTCCCAGTGCCACCAGTCCCCTCCCAGTGTCACCCAGTCCCTTCCCAGTGCCACCAGTTCCCTCCCAGTGCCACCAGCTCCCTCCCAGTGTCACCAGTTCCCTCCCAGTGTCCCCCAGTCCCTTCCCAGTGTCACCAGTCCCCTCCCAGTGTCACCAGCTCCCTCCCAGTGCCACCAGTCCCCTCCCAGTGTCCTCAGTTCCCTCCCAGTGCCACCAGTTCCCTCCCAGTGTCACCAGTTCCCTCCCAGTGTCACCAGTTCCCTCCCAGTGCCACCAGTCCCCTCCCAGTGTCACCAGTTCCCTCCCAGTGTCACCAGTTCCCTCCCAGTGTCCTCAGCTCCCTCCCAGTGCCACCAGTTCCCTCCCAGTGTCACCAGTTCCCTCCCAGTGTCACCCAGTCCCTTCCCAGTGTTACCAGTTCCCTCCCAGTGCCACCAGCTCCCTCCCAGTGTCACCAGTTCCCTCCCAGTGTCACCAGTCCCTTCCCAGTGTCACCAGTCCCCTCCGAGGGTCCCCAGCTCCCTCCCAGTGTCCCCAGTCCCCTCCCAGTGTCCCCCAGTCCCTTCCCAGTGTCACCAGTCCCCTCCCAGTGTCACCAGCTCCCTCCCAGTGCCACCAGTTCCCTCCCAGTGTCACCAGCTCCCTCCCAGTGTCACCAGCTCCCTTCCAGTGTCACCAGTTCCCTCCCGGTGCCACCAGCTCCCTCCCAGTGTCCTCAGCTCCCTCCCAGTGCCACCAATTCCCTCCCAGTGCCACCAGCTCCCTCCCAGTGTCCCCCAGTCCCTCCCAGCGTCACCAGTCCCCTCCCAGCATCACCAGCTCCCTCCCAGTGTCCCCCAGTCCCTTCCCAGTGTTACCAGTTCCCTCCCAGTGCCACCAGCTCCCTCCCAGTGTCACCAGCTCCCTCCCAGTGTCACCAGTTCCCTTCCAGTGCCACCAGCTCCCTCCCAGTGTCACCAGTTCCCTCCCAGTGTCCTCCGCTCCCTCCCAGTGCCACCAGCTCCCTCCCATTGCCACCAGCTCCCTCCCAGTGTCACCAGCTCCCTCCCAGTGCCACCAGTTCCCTCCCAGTGTCACCAGTTCCCTCCCAGTGTCACCAGTCCCCTCTCAGTGCCACCAGTTCCCTCCCAGTGCCACCAGTTCCCTCCCAGTGTCCTCAGCTCCCTCCCAGTGTCCTCAGCTCCCTCCCAGTGTCCTCAGCTCCCTCCCAGTGCCACCAGTTCCCTCCCAGTGTCCTCAGCTCCCTCCCAGTGCCACCAGTTCCCTCCCAGTGTCACCAGTTCCCTCCCAGTGTCACCAGTCCCCTCTCAGTGCCACCAGTTCCCTCCCAGTGCCACCAGCTCCCTCCCAGTGTCCTCAGCTCCCTCCCAGTGTCCTCAGCTCCCTCCCAGTGCCACCAGTTCCCTCCCAGTGTCCTCAGCTCCCTCCCAGTGACACCAGTTCCCTCCCAGTGTCACCAGTCCCCTCCCAGCGTCACCAGCTCCCTCCCAGTGTCCCCCAGTCCCTTCCCAGTGTTACCAGTTCCCTCCCAGTGCCACCAGCTCCCTCCCAGTGTCACCAGTTCCCTCCCAGTGTCACCAGCTCCCTCCCAGTGTCCTCAGCTCCCTCCCAGTGCCACCAGTTCCCTCCCAGTGTCCTCAGCTCCCTCCCAGTGCCACCAGCTCCCTCCCAGTGTCACCAGCTCCCTCCCAGTGTCACCAGTCCCCTCCCAGTGTCCCCCAGTCCCTTCCCAGTGTCACCAGTCCCCTCCCAGTGTTACCAGCTCCCTCCCAGTGTCACCAGTCCCCTCCCAGTGTCACCATCACTTTCTGGTGTCCCCAGTCCCCTCCCAGTGTCCCCAGTTCCCTCCCAGTGTCCCCATCACTTTCTGGTGTCCCCAGTCCCCTCCCAGTGTCCCCAGTTCCCTCCCAGTGTCCCCATCACTTTCTGGTGTCCCCAGTTCCCTCCCAGTATCCCCAGTCCCTTCCCAGTGTCCCCAATTCCCTCCCAGTGTCCCCCAGTCCCTTTCCAGTGTCCCCATCCCCTTCCAGTGTCCCCCAGTCCATTCCCAGTGTCCTCCTGTCCCCTCCCAGTGTCCCCCTGGCCCTTTCTGGTGCCCCCAGTCCCCTCCCAGTGTCCCCAGTCCCCTCCCAGTGTCCCCATCTTTTTCCAGTGTCCCCCAGTTCCTTCCCAGTGTTCCCAGTCCCTTCCCAGTGTCCCCAGCTCCCTCCCAGTGTCCCCATCCCTTCCCAGTGTACCCCAGTTCCTTCCCAGTGTTCCCCAGTTCCTTCCCAGTGTTCCCAGTCTCCTCCCAGTGTCCACCTGCCCCTTTCTGGTGTCCCCAGTCCACTCCCAGTGTCCCCAGTCCCTTCCCAGTGGCCCCAGTCCCTTCCCAGTGGCCCCCCATCCCCTCCCAGTGTCCCCCTGGCCCTTTCCAGTGTCCCCAGTCCCCTCCCAGTGTCCCCAGTCCTGTCCCAGTGTTCCCCTGCCCATACTGGTTGGGGCAGGGGAAACTCTATACTGGTCTACACTGATCTGTATGGCATTCTACTGGTCTTTACTGGTCCCTGCTGGTCTACAAGTGTTCCTACTGGTATATACTGGTGTGAACTGGTCTGTAGAGCTGCTTGCTGGCTGATAGAGTTCCATACTGGTCCATCGTGGTTAGAGCAGGGGAAAGTTTCTACTGGTCTGTAGAGTTTCTTACTGGTTCTTACTGGTCTGTAAGGTTCTCTACTGGTATTACTGATCCAAAGAGATCTGTAGGGCTTCCTACTGGTCCTTACTGGTCTGTACTGGTTCCTACTGGGCTGCAGAGGTTTCTACTGGCATTACTGATCCAAATGGATATGTAGGGCTCCCTACTGGTCTGAACTGGTCTGTTCTGGCCTATACTAGTCAAGGCAAGAGAAAGTCTTTACTGGTCTATAGAGCTCCCTACTGGTCTGTAGAGCTCCCTACTGGTCTGTAGGGCTCCCTACTGGTCTGAACTGGTCTGTTCTGGCCTATACTGGTCAGGGCAAGAGAAAGTCTCTACTGGTCTGTAGAGCTCCCTACTGGTCTGTAGGGCTCCCTACTGGTCTGAACTGGTCTGTTATAGTCTATACCGGTCAGGGCAAGAAAAAGTCTTTACTGGTCTATAGAGCTCCCTACTGGTCTGTAGGGCTCCCTACTGGTCTGAACTGGTCTGTTATAGCTTATACTGGTCAGGGCAAGAGAAAGTCTTTACTGGTCTATAGAGCTCCCTACTGGTCTGTAGGGCTCCCTACTGGTCCGAACTGGTCGGTTATAGCCTATACTGGTGTAGGGCAAGAGAAAGTCTCTGCTGGTCTATAGAGCTTCCTACTGGTCTGAACTGGTCTGTTATAGTCTATACTGGTGTAGGGCAAGAGAAAGTCTCTACTGGTCTGTAGGGCTCCCTACTGGTCTGAACTGGTCTGTTATAGCTTATACTGGTGTAGGGCAAGAGAAAGTCTCTACTGGTCTATAGAGCTCCCTACTGGTCTGTAGGGCTCCCTACTGGTCCGAACTGGTCTGTTATAGCCTATACTGGTGTAGGGCAAGAGAAAGTCTCTGCTGGTCTATAGAGCTTCCTACTGGTCTGAACTGGTCTGTTATAGCCTATACTGGTGTAGGGCAAGAGAAAGTCTCTACTGGTCTGTAGAGCTCCCTACTGGTCTGTAGGGCTCCCTACTGGTCTGAACTGGTCTGTTATAGCCTATACTGGTGTAGGGCAAGAGAAAGTCTCTACTGGTCTGTAGAGCTCCCTAGTGGTCTGTAGGGTTCTCTACCAGCGTTACTGGTCCAAGTGGATTTGTAGGGCTCCCTACTGGTCTGAACTGGTCCGTTCTGGGTTATACTGGTCCGTACTCACGCAGCGGGGCACAGACAAGCATCAGGACGAAGGCAACGCTCCGGGTCACCCACAGACCTCTGCGGCGCCGGCGGTTCTGCCTCAGCTCCCGTTCCAGTTCAGAAGCGTTGGCATCGGCGGCCGCCCCCAGCGCCCGGTAAAGCCCTTCAACATTCAGCCCCGGTGGCATCTCTGTCACCGCTGCCACCTCCAGCGCCGCCACCAGCGCCGCGTTCAGCCTCACCAGCGCCGTTTCCACCTCCGCCAGCACCATCTTCACCTCCTCCAGCACCGCCGGCACCGTCTCCGGTGTCCCCAACGCCTCCGCCAGCCTCGTCAGCGCCTGTAGCGCTCGCCCCGAGGCCTCGGTGGCTGAGGCCACCGCCACGGACAGCGGTGGAGAGGACATCCTGCGGGTGACCGAGGTGGCCGGGTGGGGACACGGGCACCCAGGGATGGGACACCCTCCCCAAACCCATAGGAAGGATGCAGGCACCCGGAGGGAGGGGGGGGAGGGGCCCTCTGCGGGGACCCAGGTGTCCTTAGGGGGGACACCCCCCCAAAAAAGGGGGACACAGGCATCCGGACAGGGCCACTGTCACCACTAGGAGGGACACAGGCATCCGGGTGTGGCCGCCATTGTGTCCCCAAGGGGCCCAAAGTCCCCACGCAGGAAACCCTCCACTTCCCCTTCCACAACCACGCAGGCTCCCCCACCCCCACCCCACCCCCATACCCCCCCCTGGGGTTCCCCCCACAAGGAGGACCCAGGTACTGGGGTGCAGGACACCCCCACCCCCACCCCCCACCCCCCTTTACAGCACCTACCTCCCTGTGCCCTTTGGGGACGTTGGCACCGACGTCACCGCCACTCCCACACCCACAAGGGACCCAGGCGGCCCAGGGCGATGGGAGGGACCTGGGCACCCGCTCCTGCCACCCCCCGGACCCCCGCCGACCTCCCAGAGCCCAGATTTACCCCCTCAGGGGCCAGATTTACCCCCTCAGGGGCCAGATTTACCCCCTTGGAGCCCAAATTTACCCCCTCAGGGGCCAGATTTACCCCCTTGGAGCCCAGATTTACCCCCTCAGGGGCCAGATTTACCCCCTTGGAGCCCAGATTTACCCCCTCGGGGGCCAGATTTACCCCTTCGCGGGCCAGATTTACCCCTTCGGAGCCCAGATTTACCCCTCAGGGCCCAGATTTACCCCCTCGGGGGCCAGATTTACCCCATTTATCCCCTCAAGGCCCAGCTTTACACCTTTTATTCACTCAGGGCCCAGATTTACCCCTCAGGGCCCAGATTTACCCCCTCGGGGGCCAGATTTACCCCATTTATCCCCTCAAGGCCCAGCTTTACACCTTTTATTCACTCAGGGCCCAGATTTACCCCCTTGGAGCCCAGATTTAACCCCCCAAGGCTTCTTTTACCCCTTGCAGGGCCCAGATTTGCCCCCTCAGGGACCAGATTTACATTTCTGGAGCCTGAATTTACCCCTCAGGGCTCCTTTCTCCCGCTCCAGGGCCCAGATTTGCCCTCTCGGGGCCCAGATTTACCCCCTCAGGGCCCAGATTTACCCCATTTATCCCCTCAAGGCCCAGCTTTACACCTTTTATTCACTCAGGGCCCAGATTTACCCCCTTGGAGCCCAGGTTTAACCCCTCAAGGCTTCTTTTACCCCTTGCAGGGCCCAGATTTGCCCCCTCAGGGACCAGATTTACATTTTTGGAGCCTGGATTTACCCCTCAGGGCTCCTTTCTCCCGCTCCAGGGCCCAGATTTGCCCCCTCAGGGCCCAGATTTACTCTCCAGGGCACAGATTTACCCCCTTGCAGACTAGATTTACCCCTCAAGGCCCATGTTTACCCCTCAGGGCTCCTTTTATCCCCTCAGGGACCAGGTTTGCCCCCTCAGGGACCAGGTTTGCCCCCTCAGGGACCAGGTTTGCCCCCTCAGGGCTCCCATTTACCCCCTCACGACCCCACTTACCGCCCCAGGGCCCAGATTTACCCTCCAGGGCGCAGATTTACCTCCTCAGGCCCCGATCCACCCCCCCACGACCCTTATTTACCCCCCCAAGGCCCAGATTTGCCCCCTCAGGGCGCCCATTTACCCCCCAGGGCACAGCTTCACCCCAGGCCCCACCCCTCGCGTTCTGATTGGCGGAGCCTGCACGAAGGGGTGGGACAACCCGCCGCGCTCTCGACCCCGCCCTCCACGCCCAGACGCAGCTTTTCATTGGCCAGGGGAGAGGCAGGATCTCCTCGGTGCTGCCTTTGATTGGCTGCTGCTTTCCCTCCGGTGGGTGAGGGGGCGGGTTTTTCGCCGGGCTGCGTGCGTTGATTGGCTGCGCAAGCAGAGCGGGAGAGCGGCCGTGGCGGCGCGTTCCCGGCATGCACCGCGCGGCTGTGAGGGGAGACGGGGCCTGGGGGGGTACTGGGAGCAGCTGGGAGTTACTGGGAGCCCCTGAGACCATGGGGAGGGGGAAATGGGGAGCCACTGGCAGCAGGAGCTGGGAGTCACTGGGAATATGAGAGAAAGGTTAGTGGGAGTCACTGGGCATACTGGGATCACGAGGGGGGACTGGGGAGCCACTGGGAGCTACTGGGAATTACTGGGAGTGTGGTTTGGGGAAGTGGGAGCCACTGGGAATATGTTGGGGCGGTTACTGGGAGTCACTAGGTGTACTGGGATTATGAGGTGGTAGAATGGGGAGCCACTGGGGGATACTGGGAGTTACTGGGAGCCACTGGGAATGTGTGTGTGGGAACTGGGAGTCACTGGGAACACGAGGGAGCAGTTACTGGGGGTCACTGGGCTACTGTGAGCTCCTGGGACCATGTTGGGGGAAATGGGGACCCACTGGGAGATACTGGGAACCACTGGGAGTGTGTGTGTGGGAACTGGGAGTCACTGGGAATATGAGGGAGCAGTTACTGGGGGTCACTGGGCTACTGGGAGCTCCTGGGACCATGTTGGGGGAAATGGGGACCCACTGGGGGATACTGGGAGTCACTGGGAATATGAGGGAGCAGTTACTGGGAGTCCCTGGGCTACTGGGAGCTCCTGGGACCACGATGGGGAAAATGGGGACCCAGTGGGGGATACTGGGAGGCACTGGGAGTGTGTCTGGGGGAACTGGGAGTCACTGGGAATATGAGGGAGCAGTTACTGGGAGTCGCTGGGCTACTGGGAGCTCCTGGGACCACGATGGGGAAAATGGGGACCCAGTGGGGGATACTGGGAGGCACTGGGAGTGTGTGTGTGGGAACTGGGAGTCACTGGGAATATGAGGGAGCAGTTACTGGGAGTCGCTGGGCTGCTGGGAGCCACTGGGATCATGGTGGGGGAAATGGCAGATACTGGGACCCAGTGGGGGGGGGGTACTGGGAGTCACTGGGGCTGGGGGGGAGTAAACTGGGAGCCACTAAGGGTTAGTAGGAGTGTTGCAGGGGCTGCAACTGGGAGTCACTGGTTCCACAGCAGGTTGAACTGGGAGTTACTGGGGGGTTACTGGAACCAGGTTGGAGCTTGGAGTCATTGAGGCTATGGGCCGGGGTGGTGGTGTACTGGGAATGTGAGTAGTGGTGAGCAGGCCCTTACTGGGAGTTACTGGGAGGCCCTGGAACTGGGGATAGGGGCATACTGGGAGTTACTGGGGCTGTAGGGGGGGGTTACTGGGAAGTACTGGAGCTGACTGGGAGTTGTCCCTCTCTCAAGGTGCCACCAATGGCTGAGAGTCACCGGGAGCCGCCGGGCACTGGTGAGCCCCCCCAGCCCCCCCTCAACCCTGCCCCCCCTCAACCCCGCCCCCAGCCCCGCCCCCTTCCCCCAGCCCCGCCCCCTGCTCCCCCAGCCCCGCCCCCCCTGACACCTGGGTCCCCCCTGTCCCCCCAGGTCTGCGGGGCCTTGTCCCCCCGTCACACTTCGTGCTTCGTCCCCCCGGCCCCAGCATCAGGTAAGGGTCCCCAGTGCTCCCAGTTACCCCTCCCAATGCTCCTTGTAATATTCCCAGTAACCCCCCAGTGCTCCCAGTTACCTCCCCCAGTGCTGCTTGTAACCCTGCCAGTAATCCCTCTCCACATACTCACTAATTGCTCTTAATTGTGCTTTCACGTTCCCAGTAGCTGCCCAGTAACCCCCTCAGTGTTCCTGGTAACCCTCCCAGTAACACCCAGTGCTCCCTGTAATCTCTCAGTTTCCCCCTCCAGTATTCACAGTAACCCCCCCCAGTACTCCCAGTAATGTACCAGTACCCCTCAGTGCTGCCAGTAGTCACCCTAGTAACCTCGCAGTGTTGCCAGTAATCCCCCAGTAACCCTCCCAGTGCTCCCAGTAACCCCCCAGTGTTCCCAATAATCCCCCACTAGCACTCCCAGTAACCCCCCAGTGTTCCCAATAATCCCCCACTAGCACTCCCAGTAACCCCCCAGTGTTCCCAATAATCCCCCACTAGCACTCCCAGTAACCCCCCCAGTGTTCCCAGTAATCCACCACTAGCGCTCCCAGTCTCCCTTCCCAGTGCTCCCAGTAACCCCCAGAGCCTGGACACCTAGGTCCCCTTTGGCAGGTCCCTGGAGGTGGAGCTTGCGGCCGAGAGGGGGCGTGGCCAAGCCCTGGAGGCGGAGCTTGATGCTGAAAGGAGGCGGAGCCAAACCCTGGAGGCGGAGCTTGAGGCTGAGCGAGGGCGTGGCCAAACCCTGGAGGCGGAGCTTGAGGCTGAGCGAGGGCGTGGCCAAACCCTGGAGGCGGAGCTTGAGGCTGAGAGAGGGCGTGGCCAAAACCTGGAGGCGGAGCTTGAGGTTGAGCGGGGGCGTGGCCAAGCCCTAGAGGCGGAGCTTGAGGTTGAGAGGAGGCATGGTCACGACCTGGAGGCGGAGCTTGATGCTGAAAGAGGGCATGGCCAAACCCTGGAGGTGGAGCTTGAGGCTGAAAGGAGGCGTGTCCAGGCTCTGGAGGCAGAGCTTGCTGCTGAGAGGGGGCGTGGCCAGACGCGGGGGGCGGAGCCTGACGGGCAGTCCCTGGAGGAGGTGAGCTCAGATGCCTGGGTCCCCTGGGGACCATGACCTGTCCCCTTGGGGACATGGTGGTGACGTCCCCAGGGTGGGAGGGGTGTGGGGACCCTGCGCCCTGTCCCCGCGGGGTCCCCCGGGTGTCCCCTGTCCCCGCGGGGTCCCCCGGGTGTCCCCTGTCCCCGCGGGGTCCCCCGGGTGTCCCCTGTCCCCGCGGGGTCCCCCGGGTGTCCCCTGTCCCCGCGGGGTCCCCCGGGTGTCCCCTGTCCCCGCGGGGTCCCCCCAGGATGTTCCCACATCTCTGGTGTCCCTATGGTGTCCCCCTCTCCCCAAATTGTCACCCTGTCCTCCTGCTGTCCCCACGATGTCCCCACAGCCCCTGTCCCCACTGTCCCCATGGTGTCCCCATGCTGTCCCCGTTCCCCGACCCGTGCCAGGCCCAGGTGCTGCTCCAGGCCCGGCTCAGCGCCCTTGGCCACATCCTGACCCTGCAGGAGCATGAGCTGGGCCGCGAGGTGAGGCTGGGGGGGCCGCCGGGTGCCCCTCGGGGGGAGGGGCTTTTGGGGGGCAGGGGAGGTATAGGGTGCTCCTGGGGGGGATTTTAGGGTGCTAGGGGGGCATGGGGTACCTCTGTGGGGCCCTTTTGGGGTGCTGGGGGAGCCCTAGGGTGCTGTGACATGCCCCTGGGGGGGTTCTGGGGGACAGCGGGGCTACCCAGGGATGTGGCCGGGGGGGGCGGTGGGCCTAGTGTGCTCTGGTGGTGGGTGCTGAGGAGGTCTGGGTGCTCTGAGGGGGGTCTAGAGGGCCCTGGGGTGCTATAGGGTGCCCCTGGAAGGGATTTTGGGGGCATGGTGTGCCCTGAGGGGGGTCTAGAGGGCCCTGGGGTGCTATAGGGTGCCCCTAGAAGGGATTTTGGGGGGCCGGGGTGCCCTGAGGGGGGTCTAGAGGGCCCTAGGGTGCTATAGGGTGCCCCTAGAAGGGATTTTGGGGGCATGGTGTGCTCTGAGGGGGGTCTAGAGGGCCCTGGGGTGCTATAGGGTGCCCCTAGAAGGGATTTTGGGGGGCTGGTGTGCCCTGAGGGGGGTCTAGAGGGCCCTGGGGTGCTATAGGGTGCCCCTAGAAGGGATTTGGGGGGACTGGGGTGCTCTGAGGGGGGTCTAGAGGGCCCTGGGGTGCTGTGACATGCCCCTGGAAGGGATTTTGGGGGCATGGGGTGCTCTGAGGGGGGTCTAGAGGGCCCTGGGGTGCTATAGGGTGCCCCTGGAAGGGATTTTGGGGGGCCGGGGTGCTCTGAGGGGGGGTCTAGAGGGCCCTGGGGTGCTATAAGGTGCCCCTGGAAGGGATTTTGGGGGGCTGGGGTGCCCTGAGGGGGGTCTAGAGGGCCCTGGGGTGCTATAGGGTGCCCCTAGAAGGGATTTTGGGGGGCCGGGGTGCTCTGAGGGAGGTCTAGAGGGCCCTGGGGTGCTATAGGGTGCCCCTGGAAGGGATTTTGGGGGGCCGGGGTGCTCTGAGGGGGGTCTAGAGGGCCCTGGGGTGCTATAGGGTGCCCCTGGAAGGGATTTTGGGGGGCCGGGGTGCTCTGAGGGGGTCTAGAGGGCCCTGGGGTGCTATAGGGTGCCCCTAGAAGGGATTTGGGGGGACTGGGGTGCTCTGAGGGGGGTCTAGAGGGCCCTGGGGTGCTGTGACATGCCCCTGGAAGGGATTTTGGGGGGCTGGGGTGCCCTGAGGGGGGTCTAGAGGGCCCTAGGGTGCCCCTGGAACGGATTTTGGGGGGCTGGGGTGCCCTGAGGGGGGTCTAGAGGGCCCTGGGGTGCTATAGGGTGCCCCTGGAAGGGATTTTGGGGGGCTGGGGTGCCCTGAGGGGGGTCTAGAGGGCCCTAGGGTGCCCCTGGAAGGGATTTTGGGGGGCCTGGGTGCTCTGAGGGGGGTCTAGAGGGCCCTGGGGTGCTATAGGGTGCCCCTAGAAGGGATTTTGGGGGGCCAGGGTGCTCTGAGGGGGGTCTAGAGGGCCCTGGGGTACTATAGAGTGCCCCTGGAAGGGATTTTGGGGGGCCGGGGTGCTCTGAGGGGGGTCTAGAGGGCCCTAGGGTGCTATAGGGTGCCCCTGGAAGGGATTTTGGGAGCTGGGGTGCCCTGAGGGGGGTCTAGAGGGCCCTAGGGTGCCCCTGGAAGGGATTTTGGGGGGCTGGTGTGCTCTGAGGGGGGTCTAGAGGGCCCTGGGGTGCTATAGGGTGCCCCTGGAAGGGATTTTGGGGGGCTGGTGTGCCCTGAGGGGGGTCTAGAGGGCCCTGGGGTGCTATAGGGTGCCCCTGGAAGGGATTTTGGGGGGCCAGGGTGCTCTGAGGGGGGTCTAGAGGGCCCTAGGGTGCTATAGGGTGCCCCTGGAAGGGATTTTGGGGGGCTGGTGTGCCCTGAGGGGGGTCTAGAGGGCCCTGGGGTGCTATAGGGTGCCCCTGGAAGGGATTTTGGGGGGCCGGGGTGCCCTGAGGGGGGTCTAGAGGGCCCGGGGGTGCTATAGGGTGCCCCTAGAAGGGATTTTGGGGGGCTGGGGTGCTCTGAGGGGGGTCTAGAGGGCCCTGGGGTGCTATAGGGTGCCCCTGGAAGGGATTTTGGGGGGGCCGGGGTGCCCTGAGGGGGGTCTAGAGGGCCCTGGGGTGCTATAGGGTGCCCCTGGAAGGGATTTTGGGGGGCCGGGGTGCTCTGAGGGGGATCTAGAGGGCCCTGGGGTGCTATAGGGTGCCCCTGGAAGGGATTTTGGGGGGCATGGGGTGCTCTGAGGGGGGTCTAGAGGGCCCTGGGGTGCTATAGGGTGCCCCTGGAAGGGATTTTGGGGGGCTGGTGTGCCCTCAGGGGGGTTCTAGAGGGCCCTGGGGTGCTATAGGGTGCCCCTAGAAGGGATTTTGGGGGGCCGGGGTGCCCTGAGGGGGGTCTAGAGGGCCCTGGGGTGCTATAGGGTGCCCCTGGAAGGGATTTTGGGGGGCCGGGGTGCCCTGAGGGGGGTCTCGAGGGCCCGGGGGTGCGATAGGGTGCCCCTGGAAGGGATTTTGGGGGGC
The DNA here is from genome assembly GCF_017639655.2 of Falco naumanni. Lineage (NCBI taxonomy): Eukaryota > Metazoa > Chordata > Aves > Falconiformes > Falconidae > Falco > Falco naumanni. Next base: position 15,982 of record NW_024427363.1, read on the forward strand.
CGGGGTGCTCTGAGGGGGGTCTAGAGGGCCCTGGGGTGCTATAGGGTGCCCCTGGAAGGGATTTTGGGGGGCCTGGGTGCTCTGAGGGGGGTCTAGAGGGCCCTGGGGTGCTATAGGGTGCCCCTGGAAGGGATTTTGGGGGGCCGGGGTGCTCTGAGGGGGGTCTAGAGGGCCCTGGGGTGCTATAGGGTGCCCCTGGAAGGGATTTTGGGGGGCTGGTGTGCTCTGAGGGGGTTTGGCCCCCCCTGGGGTGCCATAGGGTACCAAAGGGAGGGGGCTTTGGGGGTGCTAGGTGGGGAACCCTGAGGTGCAACGGTGGGTTGGGGGGGAGGGGCTTGGGTGGCTTTGGGATGTCTCTGGGTGCTTGGTGTGGGGTGGGGGGTGTCAGGATGTCTTGGGGCAGGTCTGGGTGCCCCGGAGCACCCACGCCTCCCCCTCTCACCCCACAGCTGCCCCCCCCCGGGGTGCCCCTGGCAGTGGCCCCCAATCGGCTGCAGGGACTTCTGGGGCGCTGGCGGGAGAAAGTCTTCAGCCTCCTGGTGCAGCTGCGGGTGCAGGAAGAGGTGCAGAGGGTGCTGAGGGCGCAGGTGGGTGCCCAGGTGGCTGCGTCCCTCCCGGGGGGGGCTGCTTAGGTCCCGTGTTAGGGGGGGTTGGGGGTGTCCAGTGTCTGGGCTCCCCCTGGAAGGGGCCTGGGTACCATACTGGGGGATCAGGGGGACACCCAGGTGCCTGGGTCCCTCCTGAGGGGTGCCTGGGTCCCCTGGGGGGTCTGGGGGTCACCCAGGTGCCTGGGTCCCTCCCAAGGGGTGCAGGGGTCTCTTCTGAGGGGTGTCTGGGTCCCCTGGGGGGTCAGGGGGGCACCCAGGTGCCTGGGCCCTTCCCGAGGGGTGCAGGGGTCCCTTCTGAGGGGTGTCTGGGTCCCATGGGGGGTCTGGGGGGCACCCAGGTGCCTGGGTCCCTCCTGGTGGGTGTCTGGTCCCCTGGGGGGTCTGGGGGGCACCCAGGTGCCTTGGTCCCTCCTGAGGGGTGCAGGGGTCCCTCCTGAGGGGTGTCTGGGTCCCCTGGGGGGTCTGGGGGGCACCCAGATGCCAGGGTCCCTCCTGGTGGGGGTCTGGGTCCCATGGGGGGTCTGGGGGGCACCCAGGTGCCTGGGTCCCTCCCAAGGGGTGCAGGGGTCCCTCCTGGTGGGTGCCTGGGTCCCCTGGGGGGTCTGGGGGGCACCCAGGTGCCTGGGTCCCTCCCAAGGGGTGCAGGGGTCCCTCCTGGTGGGTGTCTGGGTCCCCTGGGGGGTCTGGGAGCACCCAGATGCCAGGGTCCCTCCTGAGGGGTGCCTGGGTCCCATGTTAGGGGGTTAGGGGGCACCCAGATGCCTGGGTCCCTCCTGGTGGGTGCCTGGGTCCCCGGGGGGGTCTGGGGGGCACCCAGGTGCCTGGGTCCCTCCTGGTGGGTGCAGGGGTCCCATGTGAGGGGGTTGGGGGGCACCCAGGTGCCTGGGTCCCTCCCGAGGGGTGCAGGGGTCCCATCTAGGAGGTTGGGGGGCACCTCGGTGTCTCCAGGGGTCACCTGTTTCCCTTTGGGGGGGGGGGGGGTGTCTTCTGGATGCCCGGGTCCCTGCTGGGACAATCCTGGACGCCTGCATGCCTCAGGTGGGGACACTGGGGACAGCGGTGGCAGCGGGGACGCGGCGGGTGACACGGCTGGAGCTGAGCTTACGTGAGAGGGCGGCCACCGCCGAGCTGCAGCGTCGGGACGTCGAGGTCAGCAGGGACACGAGGGACATAGGGGGGGACCTTCTGGGGACACGGGGGGTCTATGGGGAGCTGCTGGGGACGTGCTGGGGACACACTGGGGAAATGGGGACCGGCTGGGGACATGAAGGGACCTGCTGGGGACACGTGTGTGGTAAAGGGGGAGCTGGTGGGGACGTGGGGACCTGCTGAGGGGACAAATTGGGTGGGGGGGGGGGAGGGCACATCATATAGAGGCGTGCTGGGGACACAGAAAGCTGTTGGGGACATATATTGGATGTGGGGGGACATGGGGGACACATTGAGGACCTGTGTGGGACGTGCTGGGGACATGGGGACCTACTGGGGACATGCCTGGGAAGTGGGAGGACATGCTGGAGGCACCAAGGGCCACACTGGGGCCACACTGGGGCCACACTGGGGCCACACTGGGGCCACACTGGGGCCACACTGGGGCCACGGGTGACCGCTGGGCGGTATCCCAGTACCTGGCCAGGGAGGTGACCCAGAGTGGGGACATGGTGGGGACACGGGAGGGCTTGGGGGCAGGTTAGGGACGCAGTGGCACTTGTCCCAGCGCCTGGCACAGGAGGTGGTGCGGCAGCGGGGACGGGCAGAGGCGGCTGAGGAGGCACTGAGGGGACTGGCCCAGGCAGCTGCCAGGTACTGGGAGGAACTGGAGGGGACTGGGGGCCAACTGGGTGGGCCTGGAAGGGGCACCAAGAGGGACTGGGGTGGGGAATTGGGCACTGAGAGGGACGGGGGGAACAGGGAAGAAACTGGGGGGGCACTGGGAGGGGTTGGGATAGGGGCTGAAGAAGTACTGGGAGGCACTGGGAAGGAACTGGGGGGCATCTGAGGGATACTGGGAAGGAACTGGGGTCATCTAGGGGATACTGGAAAGGCACTGAAGGGCATCTGGGGGTTACTGGGAGGAACTGAGGGGCATCGGGGGGATAGTGGGATGGGGACACTGGGAGGTCACCAGTGCCCCATATGTCACGGCTGGTCCTGTCCCCATGTCCCCCCTGTCCCCCAGGCTGGCCGGAGTGGTGACAGCACGTGAGGCTGAGGTGACAGCTGCCACCAGGACCATGGTCACCCTCAGCGCCCGCCTGCGCCGGGTGGGACAGCGGCTCCGTGTCCTCCAGGGTATGGGGACACAGGGTGGGGGACATGGGGGACACAGGGTGGGGGACATGGGGACACAGGGTGGGGGACATGGGGACACAGGGTGGGGGACATGGGGACACAGGAGGGATGTGGACACAGGGATGGGGATGGTGACAGGATGGGCGTGAGGACAGAGTGGCCCTGGACCCCCCCCCGTCCCCAGGGCTGGTGAACCCAGTGTCACCCTGTCCCCTGTCCCCAGGACTGATGTCCCCAGCGGTGGCCTTGGACCAGGCGCGGTGGCGGCAGGACCCAGCGGGGGACTGGTGAGTGGTGGGGGAGGGGTCCGCACGCCCGAGTCCACGTTGGGGGGGGGTGGGGGACACCAGGAGACCCTGCGGGTGGGAAGGGGACCCCACGGGTGACATCAGGACCCCCAGGGTGGCTTGGGGACATTGGGCCCCTGGGAGTAACTTTGGGACCCCAGGGGTGGCAGGGGACCCGCTCTTGGGAGACCCCAGGGGTGACATGGTGGCACTGTCCCCACCCTGCTGGCCCTGACCCACGCGTGGGGCTGGGGGTGACACAGTGACACTGTCCCCAGCCTGGTGGCCAAGGTGACAGGCAGCACCCATCTTCTTGCGGGGACGGTGGCCAGGGTCCAGCGCAGTGGCGAGCGGGGACACCCTGGGGACACGCTGGGGACACCTTTGGTAGGGAGGACATCGCTGGTGGGACACAAGGGGACACCAGGTAGGTGGCAGGGGACACGCTGGGGACCCAAGTGCCACACTGTGCCTGTGGGTGAGCAGTGGCCACCACGTCCCCATTGTGGCTTGTCCCTGTCCCTGCAGTGGTGGCCTTGGGGGTGGCTGAGAAGGTGACACACAGCGGGGTGACAAAGGCCAAGGTGAGGTGGGTTGGGGACCAGGGTGGGCACGTGGGGGGACACAGGGGACACGGGGCGTCTGGAGACACGGGGAGGTGGCACAGGAAAGGGGTGGCAAGGGGGCAGGAGGGGGGGGGGGGTGACAAGGGGAAACACCAGTCTGGGAGGGGACTCAGGGTCAGGGGTGGCTGGTGTCCCTGTGTCACCCTTCGTGTCACCCCCAGGCCACCCCCTGCAAGGACAGGATGGGGCACCCCCCTGGCAGAGGTAGGTCTGCCCCATGTGACACCTGCGGGTGTTTGTGTCCCCCCACCCCGTGTCCCCATGTCCCCCCCCAGTGACCTCTGTGCCCCCACCATGTCCCTCCATGTCCCCAGTGTCCCCCCACGTCTCCCCAGCGGCACTGGGCTCCCTGGTGACGCAGCTGCAGGCCCTGGGCGCCGCCATCCTTGGGGACGATGGGGACAACGATGACAACGCCGACCCCCCTCCAAACCCGGGCACGCCGGTGAGTCACCCCCACCACCCCAGCCAGGGGGGAGGAGACCAGTTTGGCCCAGTTTGGCACTGGGGGGACCCAAATGTCCCTTCCCAGGTGTCACTCGGCTCCTGCTCAGGTTGTGGCTAAGGTGACACGGGGGAGGGGACATGGCAGGGGACACGAGTTGGAAGAGCGAGAGGAGGAAGAGGAGAAGAAGGGAGCGATGTGTAAAGCAATTAGATATGCAAAATAGATTGCTCAAGTGAAAACTTCAGCCCCCGGGTAATTAATTAAGCGAAGGTGACGAGGGCAGGAGGGGGAGGGGTTGGGCGCGACTTTAGACCGGGTTCAAGGTCGTTGCGCCCTGGGTGACGATGCTTTGGCGATAACGATGCTTCGGCGATAACGAGGGTGGTTCCCTGCCCCCTTATCAGCGCTAATTAAGGCTGAACAACCCGGGGCACAAAACTCGTTTGCGATTAATTAGGGGAAAGATGCCAAGGTCGCCTGGGGGGGAGGGGGGGGGACACGACACGGCACCCACCGGTGGGGGGAGGGTAGCGTGGATCTGGACAGCCTTCGCCTGGCTCCAGCATCGGCTCCGGGAATTCCGGGTCCTGCCACGGATATTCCCGGATCCTGGGGGCTGGGGGCGCGCCCTGCATCCCACCCGCCGCGGCGGGGAAGAGCCGCTGGGAAATCGTTAGGTTTAGCCAATCAAACAGGCCCAAAGGGTGTTTTCCAAGGATATTTCCCAAGAATATTAATTTTCCAAGGATATTTCCCAAGAATATTAATTTCCCAAGAATATTAATTTCCCAAGAATATTAATTTCCCAAGAATATTAATTTCCCAAGGATATTAATTTCCCAAGGATATTAATTTCCCAAGGATATTAATTTCCCAAGGATATTTCCCAAGAATATTAATTTCCCAAGAATATTAATTTCCCAAGGATATTTCCCAAGGATATTAATTTCCCAAGGATATTTCCCAAGGATATTTCCCAAGAATATTAATTTTCCAAGGATATTTCCCAAGAATATTAATTTTCCAAGGATATTTCCCAAGAATATTAATTTTCCCAAAGATATTTCCCAAGAATATTAGTTTTCCAAGGATATTTCCCAAGAATATTAGTTTTCCCGAGGATATTTCCCAAGAATACTTGGTTTCCTAGGATATTTCCCAAGAATATTAAATATTCTTGGGAAATATCCTCGAGAAAATTATGTTCCCGAGGATATTTCCCAAGAATATTTATTTTCCCGAGGATATTTCCCAAGAATATTTATTTTCCCGAGGATATTTCCCAAGAATATTTATTTTCCCGAGGATATTTCCCAAGAATATTTATGTTCCCGAGGATATTTCCCAAGAATATTTGGTTTCCGAGGATATTTCCCAAGAATATTTATTTTCCCAAGGATATTTCCCAAGAATATTTATTTTCCCAAGGATATTTCCCAAGAATATTCTATGTTCCCGAGGATATTTCCCGAGGATATTTCCCAAGAATATTCTATGTTCCCGAGGATATTTCCCGAGGATATTTCCCAAGAGTATTTTATTTTCCTGAGGATATTTCCCAAGAATATTTCATTTTCCCGAGGATATTTCCCGAGGATATTTCCCAAGAATATTTCATTTTCCCGAGGATATTTCCCGAGGATATTTTATTTTCCCGGGGATATTTTATTTTCCCGAGGATATTTCCCGAGGATATTTTATTTTCCTGAGGATATTTCCCGAGGATATCCGTTTCCCGAGGATATCCGTTTCCCGAGGATATTTTATTTTCCCGAGGATATCCGTTTCCCGAGGATATCAGTATTTTCCGATCCTTCAACATACGGTTGTGGATTTTCTACTCAGCACCTCATGGAGTAAAACAATGGGTAGGAACCTCAGCTGAAAGACGTGGAGTAAAATAAATACATGTTTTCCAAGAATATTTATTTCCCAAGAATATTTATTTCCCAGGATATCAGTGTTCTCGGATCCTTCAACATAAATGTGGATTTACTACTTGGCATCTCGCGGAGTAAAAAAATGAAATGGTTGGGAACCTCAGCTAAAACACGTGGAGTAGAATATTTTATTTCCCAAGAATATTTTATTTTCCAAGAATTTTTATTTCCCAAGAATATTTATTTCCCAGGATATCGGTGTTTTCCCATCCTCCAATGTACGGTTGTGGATTTACCACTCGGCATCTCACAGAGTGAAAAAACAGGTGGGAACCTCAGCTGAAATACATGGAGTAAAATACTTGTTTTGCAAGAATATTTTAATTTCCAAGAATATTTTAATTTCCAAGAATTTTTATTTCCCAACAATATTTATTTCCCAGGATATCGGTGTTTTCTGATCCTTCAACGTACGGTTGTGGATTTAATACTCTGCACTCAGGGAGTAAAAAAAACAAGTGGGAAACTTAGCTGAAATACGTGGAGTAAAATAAATACGTGTTTTCCAATAATATTTTATTCCCCAATATTTTATTTTCCAAGAATTTTTATTTCCCAAGAATATTTATTTCCCAGGATATCGGTGTTTTCCCATCCTCCAATGTACGGTTGTGGATTTACCACTCGGCATCTCACAGAGTGAAAAAACAGGTGGGAACCTCAGCTGAAATACATGGAGTAAAATACTTGTTTTGCAAGAATATTTTAATTTCCAAGAATATTTTAATTTCCAAGAATTTTTATTTCCCAACAATATTTATTTCCCAGGATATCGGTGTTTTCTGATCCTTCAACGTACGGTTGTGGATTTAATACTCTGCACTCAGGGAGTAAAAAAAACAAGTGGGAAACTTAGCTGAAATACGTGGAGTAAAATAAATACGTGTTTTCCAATAATATTTTATTCCCCAATATTTTATTTTCCAAGAATTTTTATTTCCCAAGAATATTTATTTCCCAGGATATCGATGTTTTCCCATCCGCCAATGTACGGTTGTGGATTTACCACTCGGCACCTCACGGAGTGAAAAAACAGGTGGGAACCTCGGCTGAAATACGTGGAGTAAAATACTTGCTTTCCAAGAATATTTTATTTTCCAATATTTTAATTTCCAATAATTTTTATTTCCCAAGAATACTTATTTCCCAGGATATCGATGTTTTCCCATCCTCCAATGTGCGGTTGTGGATTTACCACTCGGCATCTCATGGAGTAAAAAACCAAGTAGGAACCTCAGCTGAAATACGTGGAGTAAAATACTTGTTTTCCAAGAATATTTTGTTTTCCAAGAATATTTTGTTTTCCAAGAATATTTTGTTTTCCAAGAATATTTTGTTTTCCAAGAATATTTTGTTTTCCAAGAATATTTTGTTTTCCAAGAATATTTTGTTTTCCAAGAATATTTTGTTTTCCAAGAATATTTTGTTTTCCAAGAATATTTTGTTTTCCAAGAATATTTTGTTTTCCAAGAATATTTTGTTTTCCAAGAATATTTTGTTTTCCAAGAATATTTTGTTTTCCAAGAATATTTTGTTTTCCAAGAATATTTTGTTTTCCAAGAATATTTTGTTTTCCAAGAATATTTTGTTTTCCAAGAATATTTTGTTTTCCAAGAATATTTTGTTTTCCAAGAATATTTTGTTTTCCAAGAATATTTTGTTTTCCAAGAATATTTTGTTTTCCAAGAATATTTTGTTTTCCAAGAATATTTTGTTTTCCAAGAATATTTTGTTTTCCAAGAATATTTTGTTTTCCAAGAATATTTTGTTTTCCAAGAATATTTTGTTTTCCAAGAATATTTTGTTTTCCAAGAATATTTTGTTTTCCAAGAATATTTTGTTTTCCAAGAATATTTTGTTTTCCAAGAATATTTTGTTTTCCAAGAATATTTTGTTTTCCAAGAATATTTTGTTTTCCAAGAATATTTTGTTTTCCAAGAATATTTTAATTCCCAGGATATTGGTGTTTTCTGATCCTTCAACATACACTTGTGGGTTTACTACTCGGCATCTCACGGAGTAAAAAAAACAGTTGGGAACCTCCACTGAAATACGTGGAATAAGGAAATTTTATTTTTTTGCATTTCCATGCAAAATAATACGTGGAAAATCGGGAAAAGCTCCCGGAGATGGTGGGAAACGGGTTTGGATCAGGTCCTCTCCTGGTTGGGTTGGTGACCATCCTCCGGGACTTGCGTTGGGAGAAGAGGGTGAGGCCGTTGGATTTCCAAGGATAACGCCGGGAACCAGCGACCGTCAGCTCGGGGACGGACCCGGATCCATCGGCGCCGAACCGGGAAAACCGGGGCGATGGTGGTGGTTTCATGATTGCCACCATCCGACGTTCCCCGTTGATCCCGGAGGTCAAATATCCCCGGGGAGATAAGAGCCACCTGCCCGGTTCCCCGTCGGTTGCCAACTGCTCCGAGCTCGTTAATATTTCACCAATTAACCTGCTGATGTTAATTACCCTGGAGCAATAAAAGAGCTGGAAGAGGTTGGAAAAGGAGCTGGAAAAAAACCGTGGTCAAGTCTCCCAACTCTCCAGTATAACCAGTAAAGAAACGAAATGGGGAGGAAGATCTGGGTGGTGTTTGAGGAGGTGGACACCCAGCGTGAGCTGCGGCCGTAATTAAAACCCACCGATGGTTAATTAATCGGTTAATCAATTAATCAGGAGCTACCTGGGAAGTAGCAGTAGGAACGTGGTTGGTTTTTCTTCTACCTTGAGTAGATGGTTGAGTGGCTCCTTGGGGGGACGTCAGTGTGCGGCAAGACCATGTTGACCAAGCTCCAGTCCCACCAGTGACCTCCTGGTGGGTTTGGTGGAGGCTTTTCCAAAGTCAACCGGTCATGGAAAGTCCCAAGCTCCAAGGCCAGTCCCACCAGTGACCTCCTGGTGGCTTTGGTGGAGGCTTTTCCAAAGTCAACCAGTTACGGAAAGTCCCAGGCTCTTCAGGCCAGTCCCACCAGTGACCTCCTGGTGGGTTTGGTGGAGGCTTTTCCAAAGTCCACCAGTCATGGAAGGTCCCAAGCTCCAAGGCCAGTCCCACCAGTGACCTCCTGGTGGCTTTGGTGGAGGCTTTTCCAAAGTCAACCGGTCATGGAAAGTCCCAAGCTTCAAGGCCAGTCCCACCAGTGACCTCCTGGTGGGTTTGGTGGACGCTTTTCCAAAGTCCACCAGTCATGGAAGGTCCCAAGCTCCAAGGCCAGTCCCACCAGTGACCTCCTGGTGGGTTTGGTGGAGGCTTTTCCAAAGTCAACCAGTCATGGAAAGTCCCAAGCTTCAAGGTCAGTCCCACCAGTGACCTCCTGGTGGCTTTGGTGGAGGCTTTTCCAAAGTCAACCGGTCATGGAAAGTCCCAAGCTCCAAGGCCAGTCCCACCAGTGACCTACTGGTGGGTTTGGGTGGGAAAGCATCTTTGAGGGAGTGGAATGTGGGAAATGGTGGGATAACGTTCCTGAGGCACGTGTGCGACTCAAGACCTTGGTCTTCCTTCTGCTTCCGTAGGAACCGCTGAGCACCGGGATGAGGGGCTGGGAAGCTGTCGTTGAACCTTCATCCAACGGAGAAGACCCACCTGGAAAGCGCGGCCAGCATTCCCCGGAGCTTTGTTGGCAGCCTGTGAGTTGTCACCACCGGAGAAGCTGTGGAGAACATCTCCAGATGTTCAGGAACATCCCCGTGATGGACAATCCAGGCCTTTCCGTGGGGAAATCTGGCATTTCCTCCCCCAAACCTTGATGGATCGTCAAGGAAATTCCGATGAGTCTGTCGTGTCCGGGTGATCTTCTTCTCCATGGAACCCAGCCAAGGTGCCCACCCACCTTTCACGTAGGTGTTAGTAGGGTGTATCCAGGAATGGGGACCAGTTTGGCACTGGTGGGAGCTCGCACCCCCGTGTGTCACCCGTAGATGACGGTGCCATCCCAGTTTGGCTGGTGGGACCCTCACGTCATCCCAGAGGTGACAGTCGCATTCCAGTTTGGCACTGGTGGGACCCCCATGTTGCCCCATAACCAAAAGTGACATCCCAGTTTGGACCAGTCCAGGACCGGTAGAACCCCGTATCACCCTGTGACACCTCTTAGGTAGCAATTCCATCCCAGTTTGGACCAGTCTGGCACTGGTGGGACCCCCGTATCACCCCATAGGTGTGCTATCCCAGTCTGTCACGGGTGGGACCCCCATGTCACCCCGTGTCACCTCCCAGGTGGCAGCACCATCCCAGTTTGGCCCAGTCACTTACTGGTTCTCCCCATCCCGGTGACCCAACACTTTATTTTATTTGATTTTACAGTTTTGCCCCTTTTTTGCACCATTTCAGCCCATTAAAGCTCATAGGGTGACATCGCTGGTGGCACCGTGTCCTGTTCGGGGAGGGGGTGGGGGGTGGGGTGGCACTTGGGTACGTGTCCCCTACAGTACTGGGCAGGGGGGCACATCTCTGGGAGAGACAGGAGAGTCCTGGGGGGGACGCAGCGGTCTCCCATGGGGACAGGGGTGTCCCCGGGAGGGGACACGGTGTGGTCCCGAGGGTGGCTGCCGGCGGGCAGAAGGACCCGGGGGCGCCCGCCACAGCGCGGTCCCCACGGCAACGTCCGCCCCGCCCCCCGCGCCGCCATTGGCTGCTGAGTTCCCGCTCTGCGTGCGCTGATTGGCCGACACGGAAGCGGCGTGAACGAGGGGTACGCGTAACTGGGAGGCGGACCCAAACCAGTACGGCGCCCGAGCTGGGAGAGAGCGCTGAACTGGGCCAGGAGCTGAACTGGGCCCAGAACCCCGAACTGGGCCAGGAGCTGAACTGGACCCAGGACCATGAACTGGGCCCAGGGCCCTGAACTGGGCCAGGAGCTGAACTGGGCCCAGGACCCTGAACTGGGCCCAGGGCCCTGAACTGGGCCAGGAGCTGAACTGGGCCAGGAGCTGAACTGGGCTCAGGGCCCTGAACTGGGCCAGGAGCTGAACTGGGCCCAGAGCCCTGAACTGGGCCCAGGGCCCTGAACTGGGCCCAGAGCCCTGAACTGGGCCCAAGACCCTGAACGGCACCCAGGACCCTGAACTGGGCCAGGAGCTTAACTGGGCCCAGAACCCTGAACTGGGCCAGGAGCTTAACTGGGCCCAGAACCCTGAACTGGGCCAGGAGCTGAACTGGGCCGAGAGCCCTGAACTGGACCCAGGGCAATGAACTGGTCCCAGGACCCTGAACTGGGCCAGGAGCTGAACTGGGCCCAGGGCAATGAACTGGGCCCAGGGCCCTGAACTGGGCCAGCAGCTGAACTGGGCCCAGGGCAATGAACTGGGCCCAGGGCAATGAACTGGGCCAGGAGCTGAACTGGGCCCAGGGCCCTGAACTGGCCAGGAGCTGAACTGGGCCCAGGGCCCTGAACTGGGCCAGGAGCTGAACTGGGCCCAGAGCCCTGAACTGGGCCAGGAGCTGAACTGGGCCCAGAGCCCTGAACTGGGCCAGGAGCTGAACTGGGCCCAGAGCCCTGAACTGGGCCAGGAGCTGAACTGGGCCCAGAGCCCTGAACTGGGCCCAGGGCCCTGAACTGCACCCAGGACCATGAACGGGGCCCAGGACCCTGAACTGGGCCCAGGGCCCTGAACTGGGCCAGGAGCTGAACTGGGTCCAGAGCCCTGAACGGCACCCAGGACCCTGAACTGGGCCAGGAGCTTAACTGGGCCCAGAACCCTGAACTGGGCCAGGAGCTTAACTGGGCCGAGAGCCCTGAACTGGGCCCAGGGCCCTGAACTGGGCCAGGAGCTGAACTGGGCTCAGGGCCCTGAACTGGGCCAGGAGCTGAACTGGGCCCAGAGCCCTGAACTGGACCCAGGGCAATGAACTGGGCTCAGGGCCCTGAACTGGGCCAGGAGCTAAACTGGGCCCAGAACCCTGAACTGGGCCCAGGGCCCTGAACTGCACCCAGGACCATGAACGGGGCCCAGGGCCCTGCTCTGGGCCAGCAGCTGAACTGGGCCCAGAGCCCTGAACTGGACCCAGGGCAATGAACTGGTCCCAGGGCCCTGAACTGGGCCAGGAGCTGAACTGGGCCCAGGGCCCTGAACTGGGCCAGGAGCTGAACTGGGCCCAGAGCCCTGAACTGGACCCAGGACCCTGAACTAGGCCATGAGCTGAACTGGGCCCAGAACCCTGAACTGGGCCCAGGGCCCTGAACTGGGCCAGGAGCTGAACTGGGCCCAGAGCCCTGAACTGGACCCAGGACCCTGAACTAGGCCAGGAGCTAAACTGGGCCCAGAGCCCTGAACTGGACCCAGGACCATGAACGAGGCCCAGGGCCCTGAACTGGGCCAGGAGCTAAACTGGGCTCAGGGCCCTGAACTGGGCCAGGAGCTGAACTGGGCCCAGGGCCCTGAACTGCACCCAGGACCCTGAACTGGGCCAGGAGCTGAACTGGGCCCAGAACCCTGAACTGGGCCCAGGGCCCTGTACTGCACCCAGGACCATGAACGGGGCCCAGGGCCCTGAACTGGGCCAGCAGCTGAACTGGGCCCAGGGCCCTGAACTGGGCCAGCAGCTGAACTGGGCCCAGGGCCCTGAACTGGGCCCAGAGCCCTGAACTGGGCCAGGAGCGGAACTGGGCCCAGAACCCTGAACTGGGCCAGGAGCGGAACTGGGCCCAGAACCCTGAACTGGGCCCAGGGCCCTGAACTGGGCCCAGAGCCCTGAACTGGACCCAGGACGCTGAACTGGGCCAGGAGCTAAACTGGGCCCAGAACCCTGAACTGGGCCCAGGGCCCTGAACTGGGTCAGGAGCTGAACTGGGGCCAGAGCCCTGAACTGGACCCAGGGCAATGAACTGGACCCAGGACCCTGAACTTCCCACTTCCCCCCAGCCCCCTCACTCACAAGCCCAGCACCCCCCTCCCCAGCGAGCCCCCTGGCAGAGCGGCCGATGCTTGGCCAAGCCGCTGCGCAGGCGGAAGTGGCGGCCGCAGCGCTCGCAGGCCCGCCCGGCCCCGTCGTGGGTCTTCATGTGCTCCGTCAGGTGATGCTTCAGCTTGAAGCGCTTGTGGCAGGCGGCGCAGGCGAAGGGGCGCAGGCTGAAGGTCAACATGATGTGTCGATCCCGCTTGGGTTTGACCGCAAAGCGCTTCCCGCACAAGCAACCGAAACGTTTACCGTCGGGAGCCGCTCCCAACTTCACCGGAGCGTGGAGAGCTTGACCCCGCCCCAAGATCTCGTTCCCGTGAAGGTCCACCGGTTTCCAAGATGGTTGAGGGAACACGGATGCGCCGCCGGTTGTCATCATGGCGCTGCCGGTTGTCACCGTCGTGCCGCCGCCGCCCGCCGGGATGACGTAGCTCACCTCCGCCGGCGCGAAGCCGCCCGCCAGCTCCGACGCTGGTAGGAGACCCTCAACCGTGGTGGCGTCACCCACCTCCTGCTTGATGTAGAAGATCTTGGGGGGCTCGTGGGGGGCTCCGGGCACCCCGTCTTCCTCCTCCTCCTCCTCCAGCACGATCTGGAGAGCATCGGTGGGGCGGTGGCGGCGGCGGTGGCCGCCTTCTTCCTCCTCTTCTTCTTCCTCCTCGTCCTCCTCCACACAGATCTTGAGGACCTCCTCGCCGGCGTCCTTCAGGAGGGAGCTAAGGGATGACGTTGCCGCCGGCGCCACATCTGCGGCCACACGGATTTTGAGGACCTCCTCGCCCCCCTCCTTGGTGAAAGACGGTGTGGCCACCTCACCACCACGGGTGGCCCACGAAGAGCCATCACCGCCGCGCATGGGCCATGAAGATGATGCTGAAGAGCCATCGCCACCACGGGAGGCCCACAAGGACGTTCCGTCACCACCGCGGGTGGGACACGAAGAGCTGTCGCCACCACGTACGGGCCATGAAGATGATGCTGAAGAGCCATCACCACCACGGGTGGCCCACGAGGATGTTCCGTCACCACCGCGGGTTGGACACGATGGCCCATCTCCACCACGAGTGGTCCAGGATGATCCTCCATCTCCACCGTGGGTGGTACATGAGGACCCATCTCCCCCACGGGTGGTCCACGACGACGCTCCGTCTCCGCCGTGGGTGGCACATGAAGACCCATCTCCCCCACGGGTGGTCCACGAGGAGGATGAAGACCCATCCCCACCGTGGGTGACGCATGAAGACCCATCTCCACCACGGGTGGTCCACGATGACGAAGCCTCCCCGCCGCGGCTGCTTGACGATGACGACGTCCCCTCGCTGCCCCGGCCAGCCCACCGGCACGTCCCACCTTCCAACTCCCTCAGGATCTCGGAGCACTGATCCACCACGTGCCACATCTGGAGACCACTGGCCACCAAGAGATGCCCGGGCAGGGCCTCCAACAACAACGTCAAGCGCCCCGAGTAGATGAGGTGCAGGAGCCCCTCGAAGGCGTCGGGATCGATGGCGGGGGGCAGCAAGAGGCGCCCCCCATCTTGGAGAAGCAACTTGTCGTGGAAGAAAGGGGACGCGGCGGCCAAGACGCTCTTGTGGGCCGGGAAGATGCGCCCACCCACGTGGACGGCCACGTCGCAGAACTTCCCCTCCAGCCGCAGGCGGTTGAGGGAATCCAGCAGCGCCGCCGCGTGCTGGGGGAAGGAGATCTGCACCCGGCCCCCCTCCGCCGCCATCCTCCCGCCGCCGGCCTGCGGGGACACCTCTGTCACCCGGGGGGGCCACCTCGGGTGCCTGGTTGCCCCCTTGGGTGCCTGGTTGGCCTCCTAGGTGCCCAGTTGCCCCCTTGGATGCCCAGTTGCCCCCTTGGGTGCCCAGTTGCCCCCCCTTGGATGCCCAGTTGCCCCCTTGGGTGCCCAGTTGCCACCTTGGGTGCCCAGTTGCCCCCCCTTGGATGCCCAGTTGCCCCCTTGGGTGCCTGGTTGCCCCCTTGGGTACCCAGTTGCCCCCTTGGGTGCCTGGTTGGCCTCCTAGGTGCCCGCTTGCCCCCTTGGGTGCCCAGTTGCCCCCTTGGATGCCCAGTTGCCCCCCCTTGGATGCCCAGTTGCCCCCTTGGGTGCCCGGTAGGCCTCCTAGATGCCCAGTTGCCCCCTTGGATGCCCAGTTGCCCCCTTGGGTGCCCAGTTGCCCCCTTGGGTGCCTGATTGCCCCCCTGGATGCCCAGTTGCCCCCTTGGGTGCCTGGTTGGCCTCCTAGATGCCCAGTTGCCCCCCCTTGGATGCCCAGTTGCCCCCCCTTGGATGCCCAGTTGCCCCCCCTTGGATGCCCAGTTGCCCCCTTGGGTGCCCGGTAGGCCTCCTAGATGCCCAGTTGCCCCCTTGGATGCCCAGTTGCCCCCTTGGATGCCCGGTTGCCCCCCTGGATGCCCGGTTGCCCCCCTGGATGCCCAGTTGCACCCCTGGATGCCCGGTTGCCCCCTTGGATGCCCGGTTGCCCCCCTGGATGCCCGGTTGCCCCCCTGGATGCCCAGTTGCCCCCCCTTGGGTGCCCGGTTGCCCCCCTGGATGCCCGGTTGCCCCCCTGGATGCCCAGTTGCCCCCTTGGGTGCCCAGTTGCCCCCCTGGATGCCCGGTTGCCCCCCCCCCGGATGCCCAGTTGCCCCAGGGCATACCCTGCTGCCCCCCTGGTTGCCCAGTTGTCCCCCTGGCCGCCCCCGTTGCCCCCCGGCCAGCCCCCCGCAGCCCCGGGGCTGCCCCACCCCCACCCGGTTGGCCCCTTCGCCGCCCCCGGCCGCAGCACCGCCCCTGCCCCCCCCGCCTTGCGCCCCCCCCCGCCCCCCCCACTCCCCCCCATCCCCCCCCCCCCGCCCCCCCACTGGAGCTCCCCGGCCCGTCACGTGACCGCACGCCCCGCGCTCACCCCCGGCCGCTGTCGGCTCTGAGCGGTGACGTCACCGGGAAGCCCCGCCCCCAATCCGCGGGCAGGGCGATGACGTACCCCGGGAAGCTCCGCCCCCTTCCCCCCCCCCCCGCAATTCGCCTCTCTCGGCCCTCCGGCCCCGAGCCACGCCCACTGAGGCCATGCCCCCTCCGGGCTCCGGCAAACCCCGCCTCTCCCGCCACAAGCTCCACCCCTTCCCTCCCCTTTCTTTGTTAGTAGCCGCTCTACCCCGGGAGGCCACGCCCCCTTCACAAGCCACGCCCCCCCGTCCTTGCCCCACCCCGGGAAGCCTCGCCCCCTCCCAATCCACACCCCTCTCAACCCCATGACGGCCCCGCCCACTCCAAGCCACACCACCCCAAGCCACGCCCCCCAAGCCCCTCTCTCTACCCTGCCCCTGGATACCCTGCCCCTCCTAAACCCCTCCTACCCCTAAACCTCTCTATCTCCTTAAGCCCCGCCTACCTCAAGCCACGCCCCCTCCCCAGCCTTTGCTTCCCCTGCCCTACCCCTGCAAGCTCCGCCCACCCTGTCTCTTAAACCCTGCCCACTTCCCAAACCACACCCCTCCCTAGCCCCACCTTTGCTCTCCCCACCCTACCTCCTAACCCCCGCCCATCCACAAGCCACGCCCATCCACAAGCCACACCCAGCCACAAGCCACGCCCACCCAAGGCATGCCTTTCCTCTGCCCGGTCTCTGCAAGCTCTGTCCACCCCAAGCCACGCCCACCCTCTCTCAAGCCCCGCCCAAGCCCCTCCCCTCCCCAGCCTTTGCATTCATCTGCTCTACCCCTGCAAACCACGCCCACCATCTAAGCCCCTCCCACGGTCTCCCAAGCCATGCCTGCTCCCCAAGCCACGCCCCCAGTCCCTGTCTTTGCTCCCTCCTGCCCCACCTCCTAAACCCAGTCCACCCTAAGACACGCCCCGTCTCCCAAGCCACGCCCATGCTCTCTCAAGCCACACCCACCCACAAACCCCGCCCCCATCCCTCATCTTCCCACCTAAGCCCTGTCCACCCCAAGCCCCGCCCAGTCTCCCAAGCCCCGCCCCCCAGCCCCCGCCTTCCCTCCTAAGCCCTGTCCACCCCAAGCCCCGCCCAGTCTCCCAAGCCACGCCCATGCTCTCTCAAGCCACACCCGCTCCCCAAGCCCCGCCCCCAGCCCCTGCCTTCCCTCCTATAGCCCTGTCCACCCCAAGCCACGCCCAGTCTCCCAAGCCACACCTGCTCTCCAAGCCCCGCCCCCCAGCCCCCACCTTCCCTCCTAAGCCCCGTCCACCCCAAGCCCCGCCCAGTCTCCCAAGCCCCGCCCCCCAGCCCCCGCCTTCCCTCCTAAGCCCTGTCCACCCCAAGCCCCGCCCAGTCTCCCAAGCCCCGCCCCCCAGCCCCCGCCTTCCCTCCTAAGACCTGTCCACCCCAAGCCCCGCCCAGTTTCCCAAGCCACACCCGCTCTCCAAGCCCCGCCCCCCAGCACCGAGCCTTCTCTCCCTCCTGCCTTACCGCCTGCGCCCCGTCCACCCCAAGCCACGCCCAGTCTCCCAAGCCCCGCCCCCATCCCCCGCCTTCGCTCCCGCCTAAGCCCCGCCCGCCCCGCCCCGCCACCCCATTGGCCGCGTCGCCGGAGGGGGCGGGGCTACAAGACCGATCCGAGTTTATTAAAGGCTCCGCGGGCAGCGGCGGCCCCGGCGGGGGCTGGAGCCAGCCCAGACCCGCCTGGGGCCGCCCGCGGGCGGGGATTGTCGGGGCTGCGGCGGGCCCGGGCCGGGGGGGCTCCGGGGGGGCACCGGGGGCCGCTGAACGGGGGGGGCCGCTGAAGCGGGGGGGCCTGGTGCAGGGGGGGCCCGGTGCATTGAGGTGGGGGGGGGCGGTGAATGGGGGGGGGGGAGGGGGTCCTGGTGCATTGGGGGGGTGAATGGGGGGGTCCTGGTGCATTGGGGGGGTGAATGGGGGGGGGGTCTTGGTGCACTGGGGGGGTGAATGGGGGGTCCTGGTGCACTGGGGGGGTGAATGGGGGGGTCCTGGTGCATTGGGGGGGGAATGGGGAGGTCCTGGTGCACTGGGGCGGTGAATGGGGGGGGGGTCTTGGTGCACTGGGGGGGTGAATGGGGGGGGTCGTGGTGCATTGAGGGGGTGAATGGGGGGGGTCGTGGTGCACTGGGGGGGTGAATGGGGGGGGGTCGTGGTGCACTGGGGGGGTGAATGGGGGGGGGTCGTGGTGCATTGAGGGGGTGAATGGGGGGGGGGTCCTGGTGCACTGGGGGGGTGAATGGGGGGGGTCCTGGTGCATGGGGGGCGTGAATGGGGGGGACTCGTGATTGGGGGCGTCCTGGTGCATTGAGGGGGTGAATGGGGGGGGGTCCTGGTGCCTGGTGCATTGGAGGGGGTGATTGGGGGGCTCGTGATTGGGGGGGGGGTCGTGGTGCATTGGGGGGGCTGGTGCATTGGGAGGGGGGTGAATGAGGGGGGTCCTGGTGCATTGGGTTGGGGGGCAATGAATTGGAGGGGGGCTCGTGAATGGGGGGGTGCCCTGGTGCACGGGGGGGGGGGGGGTGCCCTGGTGTATTGGGGGGGTAATGGGGGGGGCTGGTTAATGGGGGGGGCACCCAGTACATTGGGGGTCCCAGTGAATGGGGGGGGGGGGGCGCTCCCCTGTGCGGGGGGGTTGAGGCCGGGGCCGGGGGGGGGGACACGATGCACGGGGGGGGGCCCCCCCAATCCTGGTGCACGGGGACACCCACCACCCCCACCCCCAATGCACGGGGACCCCCCGGTCCTGGTGCATGGGGTGGGGGTGGGGTGGTCTGGTCCTGGTGCACATGGACGGGGGCGGGGGGGGGGGGGGGGGGGGGGAGGATTGGGGGGGGGGGTCGAGGTGATGCACGAGGGGAAGGTCCGGGCCTGGTGCACGAGGGGTGGTGATGCACGAGGGTGGGGTCTGGTCCTGGTGCAAGGAGTGTGATGCACAAGGATAGAAGGGCTGGGGGGGTGGGGGGTGGGGGGGGAGGGTCGGCAAAGGAAGGGGGGGGCGGGGGCCTGGCCTGGTCCTGGAGCACAAGGAGCCGTTGCACGAGGCCGCCCCAATCCCCTTGCACGAGGGACCCCCCCCCCCCTCCACCCAACACCACCACCCCCCCCCCCCCGAGTCTCGCTGCACGAGGAGCCGATGCACGAGGCCAGCCCAGTCCCGGTGCACGAGGCCGTCCCGCTCCCAGTGCACAAGGTCGCCCCAGTCCCGGTGCACGAGGAGCTGTTGCACGAGAAGCCACCGGTGCACAAGGCCTCCCCGCCCCCATTGCACGAGGAGCCACTGCACAAGGCCAACCCCTGTCCCGGTGCACGAGGAGCCGTTGCACAAGGCCGCCTTGTTCCCATTGCACGAGGAGCTGTTGCACGAGGCCTCCCCCAATCCTGGTGCACGAGGAGCTGTTGCACGAGGTCTCCCTGCTCCCCTGGCCTGAGGTGCTGTTGCACGAGGAGCCCTTGCACAAGGAGCCGTCGCACAAGGCCTCCCTCCTCCCGTCACACGAGGTGCTGGTGCATGAGGATGCCCTTCCACAAAGCCTCTCCGCTCCTGTTGCACGAGGAGCCCTTGCACGAGAAGCGGTTGCACGACGCCTCCCCGCTCCTGCTGCAAGAGGAGCCCTTGTGTGAGGAGCTGTTGCACGAGGAACCCTTGCACGAGGTCGCCCCGCTCCTGCGCGAGGAGCCGTTGTGTGAAGAGCCCTTGCACGAGGACGCCTGGCTCCTGTTGCACGAGGAGGTGTTGCAGGAGGCCCCCCTGCTGCTGTTGCACGAGGAGCCCTTGCACGAGGCCCCCCTGCTGCTGTTGCACGAGGAGCCCTTGCACGAGGCCCCCCTGCTGCTGTTGCACGAGGAGCCCTTGCACGAGGCCCCCCTGCTGCTGTTGCACGAGGAGCCCTTGCACAAGGCCCCCCTGCTGCTGTTGCACGAGGAGCCCTTGCACGAGGCCGTTGCACGAGGAGCCCTTGCACAAGGCCGTTGCACGAGGAGCCCTTGCACGAGGCCGTTGCACGAGGAGCCCCTGCGCGAGGCTGCCCGGCTCCTGTTGCACGAGGAGCCCTTGCACAAGGCCCCCCCCCAGCTGCCCTTGCACGAGGCGCCGTTGCACGAGGAGCCCTTGCACGAGGCCTCACACCCCTCGCACGAGGAGCCCTTGCACGAGGCCAGGGCAGGAGGGGAAGGGGGGTGGGGGGTGGCGTGGTGGGGGGGGGGTGGGGGTGGCTCCCATCCCCCCCCCCCCTCCCTTTCCCCCTCCCCCTCCCCCCAGCCTCCTCGTCCCCGGGGGTCGCCGGGTGCCACCGCCAGCCCCGGGGCGGGGGGTTGGGGGGGGGGGGTCCCGGTGGCCCCCGGGGCGGGGGCTAGTGCTCAGCAGCGGGGCCGCGCAGCTCGCCGTTGGCCGTGATCGGGGGTGGCGGGGGCGGAGGCGGGGGTCGCACGGGGACCCCCCCGGCCCAGCTCACACCCGGGTCTGCTGCACCCACGGCGGAAAGCTGCCTCTCCTGCAAGGCACCGAGGGGGCTCATTCACCCCCCCTGTCCCCCCCACCCCCCCCAAAAAAAAGGCTCCCCAAGTCCCACACCCCTCCCCCACCCCCCATACACCACCCCCCACCCCCCCACCCCCACCCCCACCCCGCGCCGCAGCACTCACCTGTATCAGCTCGGTGGGACCCTCCGGCGCTGCCAGGACCCCACCCCCCCCATCCCCATCCCCCCCCATCCCCCCCATCCCCCACCCCCCCCCCCAGACAGGACATGACACAGGGACGCGCATGTCACCCCCCCACCCCGCCCCCCCCCCCCGGGTGAGGTGAGATGGGGACAGACACGAGACACGAGGATGGAGACGAGGCGGGTGACGGCGGGCGCCAGCGCTGGGGGACGGTGGGTGGCCCTCCCCTCCCCCACCCCCCTCCCTCCCAAGCCACCCCCAGAGGGGACGGTGACACTGTTGTCCCCACTGTTGTCACCCCTGGTGGGGGGGGGGGGGGGGACGGGGGGACGACGACGTAAGTGGGACAGGGACAGCCCAGAAGCTCCTTGGTGGCCCTGGGGGGACACCTCAGGTCCATGTCCCCAAGGGGGACATGGGGACACAGGAGGGACATGGGGACACTTGGATCCATGTCCCCAAGGCGTCCCTGGGGGACGTGGGGACACTCCGGATCCGTGTCCCCAAGGGTCCCCAGTGTCCCTGGGGGACATAGGGACACAGGGACACTCCAGATCCATGTCCCCAAGGGGTTCCCAGTGTCCCTGGGGGACATGGGGACACAGGAGGGACATGGGGACACCTGGATCCATGTCCCCCAAGGCGTCCCTGGGGGACGTGGGGACACTCCGGATCCGTGTCCCCAAGGGTCCCCAGTGTCCCTGGGGGACATAGGGACACAGGGACACTCCAGATCCATGTCCCCAAGGGGTTCCCAGTGTCCCTGGGGGACATGGGGACACAGGAGGGACATGGGGACACCTGGATCCATGTCCCCAAGGCGTCCCTGGGGGACGTGGGGACACTCCGGATCCATGTCCCCAAGGGTTCCCAGTGTCCCTGGGGCACGTGGGGACACAGAAGGGTCATGGGGACCTCCTGGCTCCATGTCCCCAAGGGTTCCCAGTGTCCCTGGGGGACATGGGGACATAGGAAGGACATGGGGACACAGGAAGGACATGGGGACACTGCAGATCCATGTCCCCCAGGACTCCCTGGTGTCCCAAGGGTCATGGGGACACCTTGGATCCATGTCCCCAAGAGGATATGGGGACACAGGAGGGACACGGGGACACAAGAGGGGCATGGGGACACCCTGGGTCCATGTCCCCAAAGGTTCCCAGTGTCCCTGGGGGACATGGGGACACAAGAGGGACATGGGGACACCCTGGGTCCATGTCCCCAAAGGTTCCCAGTGTCCCTGGGGGACATGGGGACACAAGAGGGACATGGGGACACCCTGGGTCCATGTCCCCAAAGGTTCCCAGTGTCCCTGGGGGACATGGGGACACAAGAGGGACATGGGGACACCCTGGGTCCGTGTCTCCTGGGACAGACAGGGGACAAGGGACACCAGAAGGGGACAAGGACGTCCCCGTGGCACATCCTGGCCAGGACACAGGAGGGTCAGGGACACCCCGGATCTGTGTCACGGGGGTGCCGGGGGAGGGGGACACATGGGACAAGGAGAGGGACATGGGGACATCCCAGATCCACGTCCCCTGGGATGGAAGGTGCCAGGGAGGGGACAAGGTCCTACCCGGACACAGGAGGGACATGGGGACACCTGGGACACATGTCCCCAAGGGTCCCCAATGTCCTTGGAGGGGGACACGAGGACACAGGAACACCCGGGATCCATGTCCCCAGGTGTCCCCAATGTCCCTGAGGGACACAAGAGGGACATGCCAATGTCCATGTCCCCAGGGGTTCCCCAGTGTCATGGGGACATGGGGACATGTCATAATCCATGTCCCCTGAGGGCTCCCGGTGTCCCCAGGGAAACACGGAGACACAAGAGGGACCATGGGGACACCTGGATCCGTGTCCCCAGGGGTTCCCCAGTGTCCAGGGGACATGGGGACACAGGAGGGACTTGGGGACACCCTGGAACCATGGCCCCAAAGGTTCTCCGTGTCCCGAGGGGACACAAGGAGGACATGGGTGACCCTAGATCCATGTCCCCAAGGGTCCCCAGTGTCCCCAGGGGGACACAGAGACACAAGAAGGACATGGGGACACACAGATCCATGTCCCCAAGGGTCCCCAGTGTCCCCAGGGGGACACAGAGACACAAGAAGGACATGGGGACACACAGATCCATGTCCCCAAGGGTTCCCACTGTCCTGGGGACATGAGGACACCCCAGGTCTGTGTCCCCAAGGGTTCCCGTTGTCCAGAGGACATGGGGACAGTCCAGCATTGCGTGTCCCTAAGGGTCCTCAGTGTCCCTCAGGGACATGGGGACACCTGGATCCATGTCCCCAGGGGTTCCCTGTGTTCTCCAGGGACACAAGAGGGTCTTGGGGACATCCTGGCTCCATGTCCCCAAGGGTTCCCAATGTCCCTGAGGGACATGGGGACACAAGAGCATCTTGGGGACATCCTGGCTCCATGTCCCCAAGGGTTCCCAATGTCCCTGAGGGACACGGGGACACAAGAGGGTCTTGGGGACATCCTGGCTCCATGTCCCCAAGCGTTCCCAATGTCCCTGAGGGACATGGGGACACAAGAAGGTCTTGGGGACATCCTGGCTCCATGTCCCCAAGGGTTCCCAATGTCCCTGAGGGACATGGGGACACAAGAGCATCTTGGGGACATCCTGGCTCCATGTCCCCAAGGGTTCCCAATGTCCCTGAGGGACACGGGGACACAAGAGGGTCTTGGGGACATCCTGGCTCCATGTCCCCAAGGCTTCCCAATGTCCCTCAGGGACACGGGGACACAAGAGGGTCTTGGGGACATCCTGGCTCCATGTCCCCAAGGGTTCCCAATGTCCCTGAGGGACACGGGGACACAAGAGGGTCTTGGGGACATCCTGGCTCCATGTCCCCAAGGCTTCCCAATGTCCCTCAGGGACACGGGGACACAAGAGGGTCTTGGGGACACCCTGGCTCCATGTCCCCAAGCGTTCCCAATGTCCCTGAGGGACATGGGGACATCCTGGCTCCATGTCCCCAAGCGTTCCCAATGTCCCTGAGGGACGTGGGGACACAAGAGCATCTTGGGGACATCCTGGCTCCATGTCCCCAAGCGTTCCCAATGTCCCTGAGGGACATGGGGACACAAGAGCATCTTGGGGACATCCTGGCTCCATGTCCCCAAGCGTTCCCAATGTCCCTCAGGGACACAGGGACACAAGAGGGTCTTGGGGACATCCTGGCTCCATGTCCCCAAGGGTTCCCAATGTCCCTGAGGGACATGGGGACACAAGAGCATCTTGGGGACATCCTGGCTCCATGTCCCCAAGGGTTCCCAATGTCCCTGAGGGACGTGGGGACACAAGAGGGTCTTGGGGACATCCTGGCTCCATGTCCCCAAGCGTTCCCAATGTCCCTCAGGGACACGGGGACACAAGAAGGTCTTGGGGACATCCTGGCTCCATGTCCCCAAGCGTTCCCAATGTCCCTGAGGGACATGGGGACATCCTGGCTCCATGTCCCCAAGGGTTCCCAATGTCCCTGAGGGACATGGGGACACAAGAAGGTCTTGGGGACATCCTGGCTCCATGTCCCCAAGGGTTCCCAATGTCCCTCAGGGACATGGGGACATCCTGGCTCCATGTCCCCAAGGGTTCCCAATGTCCCTGAGGGACATGGGGACACAAGATGGTCTTGGGGACATCCTGGCTCCATGTCCCCAAGGGTTCCCAATGTCCCTGAGGGACACGGGGCCACAGGAGGAACACGGGGGACACTCCAGCATTGTGTCCCCAAGGGTTCCCCGATGTCCCCTGGGTGCTACCTAGGGGAAGGGGGGGATGGGGACAGCAGGGACGGGGACGGGAGGACCCACCTGGCGTGTCACCGGAGGCCGAGGGTCCCGTGACAATGGCAGGGCTGGCCCGCGCTACCTGACGGACAGCTAGGACGAAGAGAGACACGGGGGGGTCAGGGCCACCGCGGGGGGACACGCTTGTCCCCGCGGGGGGACTCGGGGGATGGGGGGGGGGGGAGGGGAGGACTTGGGGACACACCGTGTCCCCGGTGGTGGTGGCCTTGAGGGGGTGGCCCTGAGGTGGCGGGGGGGAACCCCAACCCGAGGAGGGGGTCTGTCACCAGCCCCGTCGCTTGGGGGGGGGGGAGGTGGCCTTGGGGACATGTTGGTGGCCCTGTCCCTAGGCGGGGGGGGGAGGGGGATGTGGCTCTGTCACCCCGCCCCCCCCCCCCCTCCATGTCCCTCTGATGTCCTCCCTGGAGGTGGCCTGTGTCCCCCCCCTCGGGGGGACGGTGTCCCCCCAGGGGTGGCCCTGTCTCCACTAGGGATGACATTGTCCCCCCTGGGGGGGGTGGTGTCACTTTGTCCCCCCAGGGGTGGCCCTGTCCCCCCTGGGGGGGTCACTTTGTCCCCCCAGGGGTGGCCCTGTGCCCACCGGGGATGGCCCTGTCCCCTCTGGGGGGGTCACTTTGTCCCCCCTGGGGTGACCCTGTCCCCCCCCACGGGTGACCATGTCCCCCCTGGGGTGGCTTTGTCCCCCCCCCCCGGAGGTGACCGTGCACCCCCAGGAGTGGCCCTGTCCCCCCGAGGGGACCCCGTGTCCCCCCTAGAGGTGGCCTTGTCCCCACCGGGGGTGGCCCTGTCCCCCCCCCAGGGGTGACCCTGTTCTCCCTGGGGGTGGCCCCGACCCCTCCCCCATCTCCCTGGGGGTCACCAGGTCCCCACTGGGGGTGGCCCTGTCCCCCCCAGGGGGTGGCTGTGCCCCCCCTGGGGTCCCTATGTCCCCCCCCAGGGGTGACCCTGTCGTGTGTCCCCCCCCCCCATGGGTCCCCATGTTCCCCCCCCCCCCCTCAGGGCCCCACAGGGGTGGCTCTGTCCCCCCCCCTGCCCCCACCAGGGGCCATAATGTCCCTCCCCCCAGATGCCACCATGTCCCCGCCCCCCCTCCCCCCCCCCCCCCCCCCCGCCATCCCCGTGTCCCCTCTAGGGACAACCCTGGCCCCCTACAGCCCCCCACAGGTGACCATCCCCCCCCATAGGTCACCAACCCCCCCCCCCCCCCCCCCCGCCCGGGGGTGACAATATCCCCCCCAGTGGTGCCCACAGCCCCCCCAGTAACCTCCCAGGGGGGGCCAGTACCCCCCAGTAACCCTGCTGGGATGACAATACGCCCCCCCCCCCCGGGTGCCCATCACCCCCTGGGGTCCCCCCCACCCATGGGTGCCCATACCCCCCCCCCCCCCAAAGGTGCCCCCCCCGGCCACAGACACCCCCCCCCCCCCCAACGATGTCCATACGCCCCTCTAGGGGTACCCCCACCCCCACCCATGGGTGCCCATCACCCCCTCGGGGTACCCCCACCCATGGGTGCCCATACCCCCCACCCAAAGGTGACACCCCCCCCCCCCCAAAGGTGACCTCCTGTGCCCACAGACCCCCCCCAACGATGTCCATACGCCCCTCTAGGGTACCCCCACCCCCACCCACATCACCCCCTCGGGATCCCCCCCACCCATGGGTGCCCATAGCCCCCACCCAAAGGTGAACCCCCACACCCAAAGGTGACACCCACCCCCCCCAAAGGTGACCCCCTGCGCCCACAGACCCCCCCCAACGATGTCCATACGCCCCTCTAGGGTACCCCCACCCCCACCCCTGGGTGCCCATCACCCCCCCGGGGTCCCCCCCCCACCCATGGGTGCCCATAGCCCCCACCCAAAAGTGACACCCCCCCCCCCAAAGGTGACACCCCCCCCCCCCAAAGGTGACACCCCCCGCCCACAGAACCCCCCCAACGATGTCCATACGCCCCTCTAGGGGTACCCATCGGCCCACCCATGGGTGCCCATCACCCCCCCGGGGTCCCCCCCACCCATGGGTGCCCATACCCCCCCCCCCAAAGGTGCCCCCCCACCCAAAGGTGACCCCCTGCGCCCACAGAACCCCCCCAACGATGTCCATACGCCCCTCTAGGGGTACCCATCGGCCCACCCATGGGTGCCCATCACCCCCCCGGGGTCCCCCCCCCCCCAGGGGTGCCCCCCCGCCCCGGGCCCCGCCCCCAGCGCGGCGTGGGATGGCCGATGTCACACGGAGCAGAGCAATGACATTGTAATTTCCACCTGAGCGTCGAGCAGCCGCCGCCGGCCCTCGGGGGGGTCGTGGGCGCCCAAGTGATCCCTGCGCAGCTCCTGCTCCACCAGCATCAGCCTGCGGGGCCAGGCTTCACCGGGGTCACGCTGCCACCCCCGGGGGGGGCACCCCGGGGACACGGGGACACCCCCCGGGGTCCCGCTGCCACCCCCGGGGACGCCTCTTGGGGACAACCTTCCCGGGGGCCAGGCTTCGCCAGGGGGATGGGGACACCCCTGGGTCATGGGGACACCCCCGGGGACACCCCTAGGGACACCCTGGGTCATGGGGACACCCCCAGGGACACCCCAAAGGACACCCCGGGTCATGGGGACACTCCGAAGGACACCCTGGGTCATGGGGACACCCCTAGGGACACCCCTAGGGACACCCTGGGTCATGGGGACACCCCTAGGGACACCCCTAGGGACACCCTGGGTCATGGGGACACCCCCAGGGACACCCCTAGGGACACCCTGGGTCATGGGGACACCCCCAGGGACATCCCTGCTCATGGGGACACCTCCAGGGACACCCTGGGTCATGGGGACACCCTGGGTCATGGGGACACCCCCAGGGACATCCCTGGTCATGGGGACACCCCCAAGGACATCCTTGGTCATGGGGACACCCCCGGGGACACCCCTAGGGACACCCTGGGTCATGGGGACACCCCCGGGGACACCCCAAAGGACACCCTGGGTCATGGGGACACCCCTAGGGACACCCCTAGGGACACCCTGGGTCATGGGGACACTCCTGGGGACACCCATAGGTGCACACCCTGTCATGGGGACAGCCCTGGGGACACCCTGGGTCATGGGGACACCCCCAGGGACATCCCTGGTCATGGGGACACCCCCAAGGACATCCCTGGTCATGGGGACACCGCCGGGGACACCCCGAAGGACACCCTGGGTCATGGGGACACCCCCCAGGTCATGGGGACACCCCTGGGGACACCCCTAGGGACACCCTGGGTCATGGACACCCCTGGGGACACCCTGGGTCATGGGGACACCCCCAGGGACATCCCTGGTCATGGGGACACCCTGGGTCATGGGGACACCCCCAGGGACATCCCTGGTCATGGGGACACCCCCGGGGACACTCTTAGGGACACCCTGGGTCATGGGGACACCCCCAGGGACATCCCTGGTCATGGGGACACCCTGGGTCATGGGGACACCCCCAAGGACATCCCTGGTCATGGGGACACCCCTAGGGACACCCTGGGTCATGGGGACACCCTGGGTCATGGGGACACCCCCAGGGACACCCCTAGGGACACCCTGGGTCATGGGGACACCCCCAGGGACACCCCAAAGGACACCCCGGGTCATGGGGACACTCCGAAGGACACCCTGGGTCATGGGGACACCCCTAGGGACACCCCTAGGGACACCCTGGGTCATGGGGACACTCCTGGGGACACCCATAGATGCACACCCTGTCATGGGGACAGCCCTGGGGACACCCTGGGTCATGGGGACACCCCCAGGGACATCCCTGGTCATGGGGACACCCCCAAGGACATCCTTGGTCATGGGGACACCCCCGGGGACACCCCTAGGGACACCCTGGGTCATGGGGACACCCCCGGGGACACCCCAAAGGACACCCTGGGTCATGGGGACACCCCTAGGGACACCCCTAGGGACACCCTGGGTCATGGGGACACTCCTGGGGACACCCATAGGTGCACACCCTGTCATGGGGACAGCCCTGGGGACACCCTGGGTCATGGGGACACCCCCAGGGACATCCCTGGTCATGGGGACACCCCCAAGGACATCCCTGGTCATGGGGACACCGCCGGGGACACCCCGAAGGACACCCTGGGTCATGGGGACACCCCCAGGTCATGGGGACACCCCTGGGGACACCCCTAGGGACACCCTGGGTCATGGGGACACCCCTGGGGACACCCTGGGTCATGGGGACACCCCCAGGGACATCCCTGGTCATGGGGACACCCTGGGTCATGGGGACACCCCCAGGGACATCCCTGGTCATGGGGACACCCCCGGGGACACTCTTAGGGACACCCTGGGTCATGGGGACACCCCCAGGGACATCCCTGGTCATGGGGACACCCTGGGTCATGGGGACACCCCCAAGGACATCCCTGGTCATGGGGACACCCCTAGGGACACCCTGGGTCATGGGGACACCCCCAAAGACATCCCTGGTCATGGGGACACCGCCGGGGACACCCCGAAGGACACCCTGGGTCATGGGGACACCCCGAAGGACACCCCGGGTCATGGGGACACTCCGAAGGACACCCTGGGTCATGGGGACACCCCCAAGGACATCCCTGCTCATGGGGACACCCCTGGGGACACCCCTAGGGACACCCTGGGTCATGGGGACACCCCCAGGGACACACTAGGTCATGGGGACACTCCTGGGGACACCCCCAGGGACACCCTGGGTCATGGGGACACCCTGGGTCATGGGGACACCCTGGGTCATGGGGACACCCCTAGGGACATCCTCACCTCATGGGGACACCCCCAGGGGCACCCTTAGGGACATGGGGACACCTCCAGGGGCACCCCAGGCAATGGGGACCCCCTTGGGGACACCCAGGGACATGGGGACAGCCCGCAGGGACACCCAAGGACACGGGACACCCCCAGGGGACACCCCCCCCCCCCCCAAGGACACCCAGGGGCACCCCCAGGTCACAGGGACACCCCCCCCACCCCGGGACACCACCGGGGTGGGGACACCCCCCCAAGGGACATGCTGCCACCCATGGGGACACCCCCCCTGGGGACCCACCACCACTCACCCCAAGGACATGTGGGGACACCCCAGTGACATTGCAGGGACACCTCAGGGTCACGCTGCCACCACCCCACCAGGGACACCCAAGGGACATGGTGGGGACACCCAGGGACGTGGTGGGGACACCCAAGGGACATGGTGGGGACACCCAGGGACATGGTGGGGACACCCAAGGGACATGGTGGGGGCACCCAGGGACATGGTGGGGACACCCAGGGATATGGTGGGGACACCCAGGGACATGGTGGGGGCACCCAGGGGACATAGTGGGGACACCCAAGGGACATAGTGGGGACACCCAAGGGACATGGTGGGGACACCCAGGGACATGGTGGGGACACCCAGGGACATGGTGGGGACACCCAAGGGACATGGTGGGGACACCCAGGGATATGGTGGGGACACCCAAGGGACATGGTGGGGACACCCAGGGACATGGTGGGGACACCCAGGGACATGGTGGGGACACCCAAGGGACATGGTGGGGACACCCAGGGATATGGTGGGGACACCCAGGGACATGGTGGGGACACCCAAGGGACATGGTGGGGGCACCCAGGGACATGGTGGGGACACCCAGGGACATGGTGGGGACACCCAAGGGACATGGTGGGGACACCCAGGGACATGGTGGGGACACCCAAGGGACCTGGTGGGGACACCCAGGGACCTGGTGGGGACACCCAAGGGACATGGTGGGGACACCCAAGGGACATGGTGGGGACACCCAGGGACATGGTGGGGACACCCAAGGGACATGGTGGGGACACCCAGGGACATGGTGGGGACACCCAAGGGACATGGTGGGGACACCCAGGGACATGGTGGGGACACCCAAGGGACATGGTGGGGACACCCAGGGACGTGGTGGGGACACCCAAGGGACATGGTGGGGACACCCAGGGACGTGGTGGGGACACCCAAGGGACATGGTGGGGGCACCCAGGGACATGGTGGGGACACCCAGGGATATGGTGGGGACACCCAAGGGACATGGTGGGGACACCCAGGGACATGGTGGGGACACCCAAGGGACATGGTGGGGACACCCAGGGACATGGTGGGGACACCCAGGGACATGGTGGGGACACCCAAGGGACATGGTGGGGACACCCAAGGGACATGGTGGGGACACCCAGGGACATGGTGGGGACACCCAGGGACATGGTGGGGACAGGCCACGCT
Source organism: Falco naumanni (assembly GCF_017639655.2). NCBI lineage: Eukaryota > Metazoa > Chordata > Aves > Falconiformes > Falconidae > Falco > Falco naumanni. The sequence continues at coordinate 46,799 of NW_024427363.1, forward strand.
GGGATCACATTGCCACCAGCCTGGGGACATGAGGGGACACCCCCCATGTCCTGCTGTGTCCAGGTGTCCCCAATGTCCCTCTGTGTCCTCATGGCCCTGAGTGTCCCTGTGTCCCTCCATGTCCCTCCATCTCCCTCATGTTCCCCGTGTCCCTGTGTCCCCATGTCCATGTCCCTCTGTGTCCCCATGTCCATGTCCCTCTGTGTCCCCATGTCCCTCTGTGTCCCCATGTCATCCCCGTTCCACCATGTCCCTCGTCTCCTCCTGTGTCCCCACGTCCCTCTGTGTCCCCATGTCATCCCCGTTCCACCATGTCCCTCATCTCCTCCTGTGTCCCCATGTCCCTCTGTGTCCCCATGTCATCCCCGTTCCACCATGTCCCTCATCTCCTCCTGTGTCCCCACGTCCCTCTGTGTCCCCATGTCATCCCCGTTCCACCATGTCCCTCATCTCCTCCTGTGTCCCTATGTCCCTCTGTGTCCCCATGTCATCCCCGTTCCACCATGTCCCTCATCTCCTCCTGTGTCCCCACGTCCCTCTGTGTCCCCACACCCTCCATGTCCATCTATTGCCTCCAAGTCCTCCTGTGTCCCCATGTCCCTCTGTGTCCCCATGTCATCCCCGTTCCACCATGTCCCTCATCTCCTCCTGTGTCCCCATGTCCCTGTGTCCCCACGTCCCTGTGTCCCCACATCCCTCTGTGTCCCCATGTCATCCCCGTTCCACCATGTCCCTCATCTCCTCCTGTGTCCCCATGTCCCTCTGTGTCCCCATGTCATCCCCGTTCCACCATGTCCCTCATCTCCTCCTGTGTCCCCATGTCCCTGTGTCCCCACGTCCCTCTGTGTCCCCTTGTCATCCCCGTTCCACCATGTCCCTCATCTCCTCCTGTGTCCCCATGTCCCTGTGTCCCCATGTCATCCCCGTTCCACCATGTCCCTCATCTCCTCCTGTGTCCCCACGTCCCTCTGTGTCCCCATGTCATCCCCGTTCCACCACGTCCCTCATCTCCTCCTGTGTCCCCACGTCCCTCTGTGTCCCCTTGTCATCCCCGTTCCACCATGTCCCTCATCTCCTCCTGTGTCCCCATGTCCCTCTGTGTCCCCATGTCATCCCCGTTCCACCATGTCCCTCATCTCCTCCTGTGTCCCCATGTCCCTGTGTCCCCACGTCCCTCTGTGTCCCCTTGTCATCCCCGTTCCACCATGTCCCTCATCTCCTCCTGTGTCCCCATGTCCCTGTGTCCCCATGTCATCCCCGTTCCACCATGTCCCTCATCTCCTCCTGTGTCCCCACGTCCCTCTGTGTCCCCATGTCATCCCCGTTCCACCACGTCCCTCATCTCCTCCTGTGTCCCCACGTCCCTCTGTGTCCCCTTGTCATCCCCGTTCCACCATGTCCCTCATCTCCTCCTGTGTCCCCATGTCCCTCTGTGTCCCCATGTCATCCCCATTCCACCATGTCCCTCATCTCCTTGTGTCTCCACGTCCCTCTGTGTCCCCATACGCTCCATGTCCCTCCATGTCTCCATGTCCCTGTGTCCCTACACCCTCCATGTCCATCGATTGCCTCCAAGTCCTCCTGTGTCCCCACGTCCCTGTGTCCTCATGTCCCTCTGTGTCCCCATGTCATCCCCGTTCCACCATGTCCCTCAACTCCTTCTGTGTCCCCACGTCCCTCTGTGTCCCCACGTCCCTCTGTGTCCCCACGTCATCCCCGTTCCACCACGTCCCTCATCTCCTCCTGTGTCCCCATGTCCCTCTGTGTCCCCATGTCATCCCTGTTCCACCACGTCCATCATCTCCTTCTGTGTCCCCATGTCATCCCCGTTCCACCATGTCCCTCATCTCCTCCTGTGTCCCCATGTCCCTGTGTCCCCATGTCCCTCTGTGTCCCCATGTCATCCCCGTTCCACCATGTCCCTCATCTCCTGTGTCCCCATGTCCCTGTGTCCCCTCATCTCCTCCTGTGTCCCCACGTCATCCCCGTTCCACCATGTCCCTCATCTCCCCCTGTGTCCCCATGTCCCTGTGTCCCCATGTCCCTGTGTCCCCACGTCATCCCCGTTCCACCACGTCCCTCGTCTCCCCCTGTGTCCCCGCGTCCCCAGTGTCCCCATGTCATCCCCGTTCCACCACGTCCCTCATCTCCTCCTGTGTCCCCATGTCCCTGTGTCCCACATCTCCTCCTGTGTCCCCACGTCCCTCTGTGTCCCCATGTCCCTGTGTCCCCACATCCCTCTGTGTCCCCATGTCATCCCCGTTCCACCATGTCCCTCATCTCCTCCTGTGTCCCCACGTCCCTCTGTGTCCCCATGTCCCTGTGTCCCCACATCCCTCTGTGTCCCCATGTCATCCCCGTTCCACCACGTCCCTCATCTCCCCCTGTGTCCCCATGTCCCTGTGTCCCCACGTCCCTCTGTGTCCCCACGTCACCCCCGTTCCACCACGTCCCTCGTCTCCCCCTGTGTCCCCGCGTCCCCAGTGTCCCCTCGCCGTCCCCGGGGCCGGGTCCCTCCCTCACCTGCCGATGATGCTCTTGATCTGGGAGTCCTTCTCCGCCTGCTGCTGCCGCAGGCGCTTCTCGCTCTGCTCCAGGCGGTGCTGGTACTGCAGCAGGATGCGGCTCGTCTGCTCCTCCTGCGACACCAGGCGCCGCTCGTACTCCTCCAGCTTGCGGTTGGACATGTGCAGCCGCTCCTTCAGCGAGTGGATCTCCTCCTCGTACTCCTTCACCTGCCACAGCCCACACTGCAGCGCGCTGCTGGCGGCACCTCCCCGCCCCCACCGCCACCGCACACCCTGGGTCCCCCCAGCAACGGTGACACCCAAACCATCTCCTGGTCTCCTGGGACCTGGACACTTGGGACCCCAGGACCTGGGTCTATCAGGGTCATCTCTTGGGACTTGGGTCCATCAGGGTCATCTCCTGGGACCTGGACACTTGGGTCCCCAGGACCTGGGTCCATCAGGATCATCTCCTGGGACCTGGACACTTGGGACCCCAGGACCTGGGTCTATCAGGGTCATCTCTTGGGACCTGGGTCCCAAGAACCTGGGTCAATCAGGATCATCTCTTGGGACCTAGACACCTGGGTCCCAAGGACCTGGGTCCATCAGGATCATCTCCTGGGACCTGGACACTTGGGTTCCAAAGACCTGGGTCCATTCAGGGTCATCTCTTGGGACTTGGGTCCATCAGGATCATCTCCTGGGACCTGGACACTTGGGTCCCAAGACCTGGGTCCATTCAGGGTCATCTCTTGGGACTTGGGTCCATCAGGATCATCTCCCGGGATCTGGACACTTGGGTCCCCAGGACTTGGGTCCATCAGGATCATCTCCTGGGATCTGGACACTTGGGTCCCCAGGACTTGGGTCCATCAGGATCATCTCCTGGGACCTGGACACTTGGGTCCCCAGGACCTGGGTCCATCAAGATCATCTCCTGGAACCTGGACACTTGGGACCCCAAGACCTGGGTCCATTCAGGGTCATCTCTTGGGACTTGGGTCCATCAGGATCATCTCCTGGGATCTGGACACTTGGGTCCCCAGGACCTGGGTCCATTCAGGGTCATCTCCTGGGACCTGGGTCCATCAGGATCATCTCCTGGGACCTGGACACTTGGGTCCCCAGGACCTGGGTCCATTCAGGGTCATCTCTTGGGACTTGGGTCCATCAGGATCATCTCCTGGGACCTGGACACTTGGGTTCCCAAGACCTGGGTCCATTCAGGGTCATCTCTTGGGACCTGGGTCCATCAGGATCATCTCCTGGGATCTGGACACTTGGGTCCCCAGGACCTGGGTCCATCAGGATCATCTCCTGGGACCTGGACACTTGGGTCCCAAGACCTGGGTCCATTCAGGGTCATCTCTTGGGACTTGGGTCCATCAGGATCATCTCCTGGGACCTGGACACTTGGGTCCCCAGGACCTGGGTCCATCAGGGTCGTCTCCTGGGACCCGGACACTTGGGACCCCAGGACCTGGGTCTATCAGGGTCATCTCTTGGGACCTGGGTCCCAAGAACCTGGGTCAATCAGGATCATCTCTTGGGACCTAGACACCTGGGTCCCAAGGACCTGGGTCCATCAGGATCATCTCCTGGGACCTGGACACTTGGGTTCCCAAGACCTGGGTCCATTCAGGGTCCTCTCTTGGGACTTGGGTCCCAAGGACCTGGGTCCATCAGGATGATATCTTGGGACCTGGGTCTCCACTGTGGCGGTGACCGGACACCTAGATCTCCACAACGGTGATGCCCAAACATCAAGGTCCCCCACCACAGTCATGACCGAACATCAAGGTCTCCACCAAGATGACACCCAAAGAGTTGGGAGCAACTCTGGTGACACTCGGACACCTGAGTCCCCACCATGATGACAACTAAACATTTGGGACCAGGCGTGGTGATGCCTGGACACCTTGGTTTCCACCACAGGGGATGCCTGGACGCCTGGGTCCATCAGGGTCATCTCTTGGGACCTGGACACCTGGGTCCCAAGGACCTGGGTCCATCAGGATCATCTCCTGGGACCTGGACACTTGGGTCCCCAGGACCTGGGTCCATCAGGATCATCTCCTGGGACCTGGACACTTGGGTCCCCAGGACCTGGGTCCCTCAGGATCATCTCCTGGGATCTGGACACTTGGGTTCCCAAGACCTGGGTCCATTCAGGGTCATCTCTTGGGACTTGGGTCCATCAGGATCATCTCTTGGGACCTGGACACTTGGGTCCCCAGGACCTGTGTCCATAGTGGGTCCTCTCTTGGGACTTGGGTCCCCAGGACCTGGGTCCATCAGGATCATCTCCTGGGACCTGGACACTTGGGTCCCCAGGACCTGGGTCCATCAGGATCATCTCCTGGGACCTGGACACTTGGGTCCCCAGGACCTGGGTCCATTCAGGGTCATCTCTTGGGACTTGGGTCCATCAGGATCATCTCCTGGGACCTGGACACTTGGGTCCCCAGGACCTGTGTCCATAGTGGGTCCTCTCTTGGGACTTGGGTCCCCAGGACCTGGGTCCATCAGGATCATCTCCTGGGACCTGGACACTTGGGTCCCCAGGACCTGGGTCCATCAGGATCATCTCCTGGGACCTGGACACTTGGGTCCCCAGGACCTGGGTCCATCAGGATCATCTCCTGGGACCTGGACACTTGGGTTCCCAAGACCTGGGTCCATTCAGGGTCATCTCCTGGGATCTGGACACTTGGGTCCCCAGGACCTGGGTCCATCAGGATCATCTCCTGGGACCTGGACACTTGGGTCCCCAGGACCTGGGTCCATCAGGATCATCTCCTGGGACCTGGACACTTGGGTCCCAAGGACCTGGGTCCATCAGGATCATCTCCTGGGACCTGGACACTTGGGTCCCCAGGACCTGGGCCCATCAGGATCATCTCCTGGGACCCGGACACTTGGGACCCCAAGACCTGGGTCCATTCAGGGTCATCTCTTGGGACTTGGGTCCATCAGGATCATCTCCTGGGATCTGGACACTTGGGTCCCCAGGACCTGGGTCCATCAAGATCATCTCCTGGAACCTGGACACTTGGGACCCCAAGACCTGGGTCCATTCAGGGTCATCTCTTGGGACTTGGGTCCATCAGGATCATCTCCTGGGACCTAGACACTTGGGTCCCCAGGACCTAGCTCCATCAGGGTCGTCTCCTGGGACCCGGACACTTGGGACCCCAGGACCTGGGTCCATTCAGGGTCATCTCTTGGGACTTGGGTCCATCAGGGTCATCTCCTGGGACCTGGACACTTGGGACCCCAAGACCTGGGTCCATTCAGGGTCATCTCCTGGGACCTGGACACTTGGGTCCCAAGACCTGGGTCCATTCAGGGTCATCTCTTGGGACTTGGGTCCATCAGGATCATCTCCTGGGACCTGGACACTTGGGTCCCCAGGACCTAGCTCCATCAGGGTCGTCTCCTGGGACCCGGACACTTGGGTTCCCAAGACCTGGGTCCATTCAGGGTCCTCTCTTGGGACTTGGGTCCCCAGGACCTGGGTCCATTCAGGATCATCTCCTGGGACCTGGACACTTGGGTCCCAAGACCTGGGTCCATCAGGATCATCTCCTGGGACCTGGACACTTGGGTCCCAAGACCTGGGTCCATTCAGGGTCCTCTCTTGGGACTTGGGTCCCCAGGACCTGGGTCCATCAGGATGATATCTTGGGACCTGGATCTCCACCGTGGCGGTGACCGGACACCTAGATCTCCGCAACGGTGATGCCCAAACATCAAGGTCCCCCACCACGGTCATGACCGAAAATCAAGGTCTCCACCAAGATGACACCCAAAGAGTTGGGACCAACTCTGGTGACACTCGGACACCTGAGTCCCCACCATGATGACACCTAAACATTTGGGACCACGCGTGGTGATGCCTGGACACCTTGGTTTCCACCACAGGGGATGCCTGGATGCCTGGGTCCATCAGGGTCATCTACTGGGACCCGAGTCCATCAGGGTCATCTAGGACATGTGGGTCCCCAGGACCTAGCTCCATCAGGGTCGTCTCCTGGGACCTGGACACTTGGCTCCCCAGGACCTGGGTCCATCAGGGTCATCTCTTGGGACCTGGGTCCCAAGAACCAGAGTCCATCAGGATCATCTCCTGGGACCTGAACACTTGGGTCCCAAGAACCTGGGTCCATCAGGATCATCTCCTGGGACCTGGACACTTGAGTTCCCAAGACCTGGGTCCATTCAGGGTCCTCTCTTGGGACTTGGGTCCCCAGGACCTGGGTCCATCAGGGTCATCTCCTGGGACCTGGACACTTGGGTCCCCAGGACCTGGGTCAATCAGGATCATCTCCTGGGACCTGGACACCTGGGTCCCCAGAACCTGGGTCAATCAGAATCATCTCCTGGGACCTGGACACCTGGGTCCCAAGAACCTGGGTCCATCAGGATCATCTCCTGGGACCTGGACACTTGGGTCCCAAGACCTGGGTCCATTCAGGGTCCTCTCTTGGGACTTGGGTCCCCAGGACCTGAGTCCATCAGGATCATCTCCTGGGACCTGAACACTTGGGTCCCCAGGACCTGGGTCCATCAGGATCATCTACTGGGACCTGGACACCTGGGTCCCCAGGACCTGGGTCCATCAGGATCATCTCTTGGGACCTGGACACTTGGGTCCCCAGGACCTGGGTCCATCAGGATCATCTCCTGGGACCTGGACACTTGGGTCCCCAGGACCTGGGTCCATCAGGGTCATCTCTTAGGACTTGGGTCCATCAGGATCATCTCCTGGGACCTGGACACTTGGGTCCCAAGGACCTGGGTCCATTCAGGGTCATCTCTTGGGACTTGGGTCCATCAGGATCATCTCCTGGGACCTGGACACCCGGTTTCCCAGGACCTGGGTCCATCAGGATCATCTCTTGGGACTTGGGTCCATCAGGATCATCTCCTGGGACCTGGACACTTGGGTCCCAAGGACCTGGGTCCATCAGGATCATCTCTTGGGATTCGGGTCCCCAGGACCTGGGTCCATCAGGATGATCTCTTGGGACCTGGACACTTGGGTTCCCAGGACCTGGGTCCATCAGGATCATCTCCTGGGACCTGGACACTTGGGTCTCCAGGACCTGGGTCCATTCAGGGTCATCTCTTGGGACTTGGGTCCATCAGGATCATCTCCTGGGACCTGGACACCCGGTTTCTCAGGACCTGGGTCCATCAGGATCATCTCCTGGGACCTGGACACTTGGGTCCCCAGGACCTGGGTCCATCAGGATCATCTCCTGGGACTTGGGTCCATCAGGATGATCTCCTGGGACCTGGACACCCGGTTTCCCAGGACCCCCAGCCCCATCGGCGGGGGTCCGTCGGTGGTCCCTACCCGGTCCAGCCGGCTCTCGTCCATGGACTTGGAGTACTCCTTGAGCTTGTACTCCTCGCGCTCGATGTGGGAGCTCTCGATGTCGGCCGAGAGGTGCGGCATGTTGGACACCCAGGCCACCGTGCGCTCCGCCGCCGGCATCACCGGGTTCAGCGTCGACGGCGTCTGCGAGGCCTGGGGGGAGGGGCGCAAGGACAACCTCGGTCCCTCTTGTCCCCACCGCTTGTCCCCACCGCAGCTCTCCCCATCTCCAGCCTGTCCCCACCAAGCCCCTCATGTCCATCCAGCCCCACCACGGCCCGTGTCACCCGTGGCCCCCCTCCCCACCACGCCACCCCATAATGTCCCCGATGTCCTCCGTCCCTGACACATCCCCCCGTCTCCACCATGTCCCCTTAGGTCCCCTGGTGTCCCCATGTCCCTCGTAGCCCTCATGTTCTCATCGCGTCCACGTGCCCACCACGTCCTCCGCAGCCACCGTGTCTCCCATCCCCCCCCGTCCCCATGTCCCCCAACCCTACCTTGTCCCCTGTCCCCCCCATGTCCCCATGTCCCCCAACCCTACCTTGTCCTCTGTCCCCCCCATGTCCCCATGTCCCCCAACCCTACCTTGTCCCCCATCCCTTCCATGTCCCCATGTCCCCCACAGCCCCCACATCCCCCATCCCCACCATGCCCCCATGTCCCACATCCCCCTCATCCCCTCCCTGTCCCCATGTCCCCCATCCCCCTCATCCCCTCCCTGTCCCCATGTCCCCCATAGCCCCCATGTCCCCCATTCCCACCCTGTTGCCCCATGTCCCCCATCCCCATGTCCCCCATCCCCACCATGCCCCCACGTCCCCCATCCCTACCTTGTCCCCATGTCCCCCATCCCCACTATGTTGCCCCATGTCCCCCCCGTCCCCATGTCCCCCACAGCCCCCACATCCCCCATCCCCTCCCTGTCCCCATGTCCCCCATAGCCCCCATGTCCCCCATTCCCACCCTGGTGCCCCATGTCCCCCATAGCCCCCGTGTCCCCCATCCCCATCATGCCCCCACGTCCCCCATCCCTACCTTGTCCCCATGTCCCCCATGTCCCCCATCCCCATGTCCCCCACAGCCCCCACATCCCCCATCCCTCCCCTGTCCCCATGTCCCCCACAGCCCCCACGTCCCCCATCCCCACCATGCCCCCATGTCCCCCATCCCCCATCCCTCCCCTGTCCCCATGTCCCCCACAGCCCCCACGTCCCCCGTCCCCTCCCCATACCCATGCCCCCCCCCCGCCCCCCTCCCCCCCACATCCCCCCGCCCCCGTGTCCCCCCCACCTGCTTGGTGACCGGTGGCTTCATCCCGGCCACCGACGCCTCCTTGGCCAGGGAGGGCTGCCGGGAGCGGGGGGGTCCGTAAGCCGGTTCGGGGGACGCCAGCAGGTTCCCGCTGGCCGGCCGGGGTTTGGGGGGCACCCCTAGGGCCCCCTGCCCCGCCCCCCCACCTTTCCCCGCCCGAGCCCCCCGAGGGGTGGGGGGTGGGGGGGGCCCCGATGGTGATCTGGGGGGGGGCCAGGCTGTCCTGCAGGGAGAGCTGCCGCCGGCCGAAGTCGCCCCCCGGCCGGGCGAACTCGTCGCTGTAGCTGTGGCTGTGGGTGATGTGCTTGGGGGGGGGGCGCCGCCAGCTCCTCGCTCTTGCTGTACCCGTGCAGGGGGGGGGCGAAGGGTCCCTCACCCCCCGGCTCGGGTCCTCGCAAGGGTCCGTCGGCCGCCAAATGAAAAAGAGGGTTCTGGAAGGAAAGGGGGACCCGCAACTGCGGCCCCCCCCGGTTCGGGTACCCCCAAACGAGGGGGGGCCAGGCTGGAGGCGCTGCCCTGCGAGAGGCGGCCGGGACGCAGCCCCCCTCCGGCCCCCCCCCGGGGCTGGACCACCGGCGGCGAGCAGCTCGGCGGGCAAACTTGGGACGCTGTCAACGCGGCCGTCTTGAAGGTCCAGCATGGAGACGCTCTTGCCCACCCCCAGAGCCCCCCGGCCCCCCTCGGGCTCCGTCAGGTCGGAGCTGCTGGTGCAGTAGGCGGGGGAGGAGCGGGCCAGGGGGGGGCGGCTCAGGACCAGCACCTCCTGCGGCCCCTTCTCCTGCGGCGGGGAGGGCAGGCGGGGCACCTCCATGGAGCTGGGGGGGCGGGGGGGGGGGTGCTGAGAGGGGTGTTCGTGGTGGCCCCAGCCATGTTCCTGTCCCAGCCTTGTCTCCATCCCCGTCTCCATCTCCAGCCCCAAGCCCACCTCCATCTCCAGCCCCAAGCCCATCTCCATCACCAGCCCACCTCCATCTCCAGCCCCAAGCCCACCTCCATCACCAGCCCACCTCCATCACCAGCCCCAAGCCCACCTCCATCACCAGCCCGCCTCCATCTCCAGCCCCAAGCCCATCTCCATCACCAGCCCATCTCCATCTCCATCCCCAAGCCCACCTCCATCACCAGCCCATCTCCATCTCCGGCCCCAAGCCCACCTCCATCACCAGCCCATCTCCATCTCCAGCCCCAAGCCCACCTCCATCACCAGCCCACCTCCATCTCCAGCCCCAAGCCCATCTCCATCACCAGCCCATCTCCATCTCCAAGCCCATCTCCATCACCAGCCCATCTCCATCTCCAGCCCCAAGCCCATCTCCATCACCAGCCCATCTCCATCTCCAAGCCCATCTCCATCACCAGCCCATCTCCATCTCCAGCCCCAAGCCCATCTCCATCACCAGCCCATCTCCATCTCCAAGCCCATCTCCATCACCAGCCCATCTCCATCTCCATCCCCAAGCCCACCTCCATCACCAGCCCATCTCCATCTCCGGCCCCAAGCCCACCTCCATCACCAGCCCATCTCCATCTCCAGCCCCAAGCCCACCTCCATCACCAGCCCACCTCCATCTCCAGCCCCAAGCCCATCTCCATCACCAGCCCATCTCCATCTCCAAGCCCATCTCCATCACCAGCCCATCTCCATCTCCAGCCCCAAGCCCATCTCCATCACCAGCCCATCTCCATCTCCAAGCCCATCTCCATCACCAGCCCATCTCCATCTCCAGCCCCAAGCCCATCTCCATCACCAGCCCATCTCCAGCCCCAAGCCCATCTCCATCACCAGCCCACCTCCATCTCCAGCCCCAAGCCCATCTCCATCACCAGCCCATCTCCATCTCCAGCCCCAAGCCCACCTCCATCACCAGCCCACCTCCATCTCCAAGCCCACCTCCATCACCAGCCCATCTCCATCTCCAGCCCCAAGCCCACCTCCATCACCAGCCCACCTCCATCTCCAAGCCCATCTCCATCACCAGCCCATCTCCATCTCCAGCCCCAAGCCCACCTCCATCACCAGCCCACCTCCATCTCCAAGCCCACCTCCATCACCAGCCCATCTCCATCTCCAGCCCCAAGCCCATCTCCATCACCAGCCCACCTCCATCTCCAAGCCCATCTCCATCACCAGCCCACCTCCATCTCTAGCCCCAAGCCCATCTCCATCACCAGCCCTGTCTCCATCTCCAGCCCCAAGCCCATCTCCATCACCAGCCCACCTCCATCTCCAAGCCCATCTCCATCACCAGCCCACCTCCATCTCTAGCCCCAAGCCCATCTCCATCACCAGCCCTGTCTCCATCTCCAGCCCCAAGCCCATCTCCATCACCAGCCCATCTCCAGCCCCAAGCCCATCTCCATAACCACCTCATCTCCATCTCCAGTCCCAAGCCCATCATCATCATCCCATCGTGATCCCACCTCCATCTCCAGCCCCAAGCCCATCTCCATCATCATCCCATCGTGATCCCACCTCCATCTCCATCCCATTCCATCCCAGTCCCATCTCCATTCCTATCCCCATCCTCAACCCCATCCCATCTCCATCCCATCCCATCCTCACCCCCAACCCCATCCCATCCTCATCTCCATCTCCATCCCCACTTCCATCCCCATCCCAATCCCATCTCTGTCCCCACCCCATCACCATCTTCACCTCATTGTTGTCCCCATCCCTATCCCACCACCATCCCCACCCCTCATTGTCCCCACCCCATCCCCATCCCCATCACCCACCTGTTGAGGCCCCGCACCATGTAGGACTGGAGGTCAACAGAGCTGCAGGGGCAGAGAGGGGTGACCACGGGGACCCGCGGTGGTGGGAAGCCACCCCAGGTGAGACTGAGGGCCATCAGGGTGACACGTGGGGACACCACGGGGACAGGGGGGGACACAGCGGGGGGGACACGGGGCGGGATGAGGAGCTATCACAAGGATGTGGAGATGCCATGAGGATGTGGAGGTACCGTGGGGACGGGGGGGGGGGGGGCGTCACGGGGGGGGGGACAGCGGGGTGGTTCCTGGGGGTCCTCACCTGTTGAGGTCACGGACGAGGTAGGGCTGGAGGTCAGCCGAGGGTCCCCGCAGCACCAGCCCCTTGGGGGGCAGCCGCTCCCCCCTGGCTCGGCTGCCGCTGCAGGTGGGGGTTTGCGCAGGGCCACGCTGATGTCCGTCAGCAGCCGGGGCAGTGGGCCCAGCTTCAGCAGGGCCTCCTGGGGGGGGTGGGGTGGTGGGGCAGGTCAGCCACGTGTCCCCACCCCACGCCCTGGCACCCCAGTAACCTCCCGTGGTGGGACACAGTGGGGCTGGGACCCCATGACCTCCCCTGTGAGGGGCACAGGTAGGTGGGACCCCAATGAGCTCCTGTGGTGGGACATGGGTGGATGGGACCCCACTGAGCTCCTGTGGTGGGACATGGGTGGATGGGACTCCAGTGACCACCCTTGGGGTGACCCAGTGGTGGCTTCCCAATGACCTCCCATGGTGGGACACAGTGGGGCTGGGACCCCAGTGACCTCCCATGGTGGGACATGGGTGGATGGGACCCCAATGAGCTCCTGTGGTGGGACATGGGTGGATGGGACTCCAGTGACCACCCTTGGGGTGACCCAGTGGTGGCTTCCCAATGACCTCCCGTGGTGGGACACAGTGGGGCTGGGACCCCAGTGACCTCCCATGGTGGGACATGGGTGGATGGGACCCCACTGAGCTCCTGTGGTGGGACATGGGTGGATGGGACCCCAATGGCCACACCTGGGGGGCACCCAGTGACCCAGTGGTGGCTTCCCAACGACCTCCCGTGGTGGGACACAGTGGGGCTGGGACCCCAGTGACCTCCCATGGTGGGACATGGGTGGATGGGACCCCAATGAGCTCCTGTGGTGGGACATGGGTGGATGGGACTCCAGTGACCACCCTTGGGGTGACCCAATGGTGGCTTCCCAATGACCTCCCGTGGTGGGACACAGTGGGGCTGGGACCCCAGTGACCTCCCATGGTGGGACATGGGTGGATGGGACCCCAATGGCCACACCTGGGGGGCACCCAGTGACCCAGTGGTGGCTTCCCAATGACCTCCCGTGGTGAGACACAGTGGGGCTGGGACCCCAGTGACCTCCCATGGTGGGACATGGGTGGATGGGACCCCAATGAGCTCCTGTGGTGGGACATGGGTGGATGGGACACCAATGGCCACACCTGGGGGGCACCCAGTGACCCAGTGGTGGCTTCCCAATGACCTCCCATGGTGGGACACAGTGGGGCTGGGACCCCAGTGACCTCCCATGGTGGGACATGGGTGGATGGGACCCCAATGAGCTCCTGTGGTGGGACATGGGTGGATGGGACCCCCGTGACCTCCTTTTGGGGAACAGGGGTGCATAGGACCCCAAAATGCCCCTCCAGGGCCACCCAGATGTCCAGGGTCCCAAAACTAGGGAGAACCTAGGTGTCCAGGCCCCTGCCCATCACCCAGGAGAAGACCCAGGTGACCCTCCACCACGGGGGTCCCAGGTGATGGGGGTACCTTGCTGAGCTGGGACATGACCTCCCAGAGGAGGGCGTGCAGGGTGGAGAGCTCGCGGCCCAGGTCGATGTAGCCCTCGAAGCTGGTGCTGTTGGTGAGGGTGTCCAGGTTGGAGATCTCGTAGAGGAACTGCTGCATGCTGGTCCACTCCAGCTCCAGGAACTCGTTCATGAAGGCCATGTACTCCTCCTTGCTGCCAAACCTGTGGGCAGGAGCTCAGCAGGGTCTGCTCTGGCCCCTTCGATGGTTGTTGTCCCCCCCACCAGCCTTGCCCACCACCCTCCATCCTTTCTTTCCCTCCAGCTTCCAGGCATCCCTTCATAAAGCCACGTCTGGCCTTCACCCGGCCCTGCTCTCCATTTGTTCTCCATCCAGCTATCTACCAACCAACCCATCCACCCATCTACCAACCAACCCATCCACCCATCTACCAACCAACCCATCCACCCATCTACCAACCAACCCATCCACCCATCTTCCTTCCTTCTATCCATCCATCTTCCATCCACCCATGAATCCATCCATCATCCACCTAGCCATCTGCTGCTCCCTCCATCCACCACCTTACCCGCTCAACTCGCTCATTTTCCACCCATCATCCATCAACACATCCACCTTCTGATCATCTGTTTGTCTTCTCTGCTCGCCCACCCGTAAACTCATCCGTTCGTCTACCAACTCATCCATCCATTTCCTATTCTTCCTCCTCTGTCCACCCATCAGTTCATCCCTCCATCTTCTGCCCATCCGTCCACTCATCCAACCATCTTCTGCCCATCATCCATCGACTCATCTGTCCATGATCTATCAACTCCCCCAGCCATCTCATCTCCACCTGTCCATTTTCCAACTCGTCCATCTCTCAAGTCATCCACCCACCTTCCACCCACCATCCATCATCTCATCCATCCACCTTCCATCCATCATCTCATCCATCCACCTTCCATCCATCATCTCATCCATCCACCTTCCATCCATCATCTCATCCATCCACCTTCCATCCATCATCTCATCCATCCACCTTCCACCCTTCCACCCACCATCCATCATCTCATCCATCTACCTTCCATCCATCATCTCATCCATCCACCTTCCATCCATCATCTCATCCATCCACCTTCCATCCATCATCTCATCCATCTACCTTCAGTCCACCTGTCCATCAAACCATCCATCCATCTTCTGCCCATCTGTCCATCTTCGGTCCATCCATCCATTCACTCTCCATCCACCCATGAACGCACCCATAGACCTACGGATCCACCTTCCCTCCACCATCCCTCCATCCTCCTCCCTGCCCACCTGCGTCCCCCACCACCCTCCTCCCATCCCTCCCTCCGCCTGAGCACCGGGACCCCCTCCCCCAACCTTCTCCCCTCCACGCTGGGCGCTCACTTGGTGAAGTTGGCCAGGTTCTGGATGACCTTGGCGATGAGGGTGAGGGTGCGGGCGGTCTGCTCGTCGGGGTACTCCTGCATGAGGCCGAAGAGGCTGGGGGACATCACGGCAGGGCAGAGGAACCGCAGGAAGAGCGAGGCGCTGATCAACCGGTCGGCGATGTCCTCGCGACCCCGCTCGGCGCATCGCAGCCGCCACGAGGCGAAGACCTCCTTCAGCTCCCGTGGGAACACGCTGGAGGGTGGTGGGTGGGACACACACAAGACGGTCAGGGACCTGTGGTGGGGACACTGAGGGGACGTCCCCAGCCCCAAGGACTCACCAGTGCGAGTTGACCACCTTGCAGAGGGCGAGCTCGCAGCACATGCGGAGGTTGGCCTGGTGGTCGGCCAAGGTGGAGGCCGAGCACTTCATGGGGTCGACCTCGCAGTTCTCCTCCGACTCGTACAGCGCCCGGATGAACTCGCCTGGGTGAGGACGGGGACGTCAGAGGGGACCGGGGACCCCCCACCACTGTCCCACAGCCAAGTCAACCCAACGGGGACATGGCCGTGAGAAGGGAACCACCCAACCATCTCATCCTCAGGCCAATGAAGACCTGGAAGTGGACGGGGGTTGGGGACCACCCAACTGTCCCACAGCCAGACCACCTCAATGGAGACATGGCCAGGAGAAGGGACCACCCAACCATCCCCTGGTCATGCCAACAGGGACATGATCATAAGAAAGGACCACCCAACCATTGCATGACCATAACCATGGGCCCACAGCCATGAGAAGAGACCACCTAACTGTCCTAAGGCCATGGGAAGGGACCACCCAACATCACATGGCCATACCCATGAGGATCTGGCTATGGGCAAGGACTGGGGACCACCCAACTGCACCCTAATGGGGACATGACCATGAGAAGGGACCACCCAACCACCCCATGGCCATGCCCATGAGGATCTGGCTATGGGCAGGGACTGGGGACCACCCAACTGCACCCTAATGGGGACATGACCATGAGAAGGGACCACCCAACCACCCCATGGCCATGCCCATGAGGATCTGGCTATGGGCAAGGACTGGGGACCACCCAACTGCACCCTGATGGGGACATGACCATGAGAAGGGACCACCCAACCACCCCATGGCCATGCCCATGAGGATCTGGCTATGGGCAGGGACTGGGGACCACCCAACTGCACCCTAACGGGGACATGACCATGAGAAGGGACCACCCAACCACCCCATGGCCATGCCCATGAGGATCTGGCTATGGGCAAGGACTGGGGACCACCCAACTGCACCCTAATGGGGACATGACCATGAGAAGGGACCACCCAACCACCCCATGGCCATGCCCATGAGGATCTGGCTATGGGCAAGGACTGGGGACCACCCCAACTGCACCCTAATGGGGACATGACCATGAGAAGGGACCACCCAACCACCCCATGGCCATGCCCATGAGGATCTGGCTATGGGCAGGGACTGGGGACCACCCAACTGCACCCTGATGGGGACATGACCATGAGAAGGGACCACCCAACCACCCCATGGCCATGCCCATGAGGATCTGGCTATGGGCAAGGACTGGGGACCACCCAACTGCACCCTAATGGGGACATGACCATGAGAAGGGACCACCCAACCACCCCATGGCCATGCCCATGAGGATCTGGCTATGGGCAAGGACTGGGGACCACCCAACTGCACCCTAATGGGGACATGACCATGAGAAGGGACCACCCAACCACCCCATGGCCATGCCCATGAGGATCTGGCTATGGGCAAGGACTGGGGACTACCCAACTGCACCCTGATGGGGACATGACCATGAGAAGGGACCACCCAACCACCCCATGGCCATGCCCATGAGGATCTGGCTATGGGCAAGGACTGGGGACCACCCAACTGCACCCTGATGGGGACATGACCATGAGAAGGGACCACCCAACCACCCCATGGCCATGCCCATGAGGATCTGGCTATGGGCAAGGACTGGGGACCACCCAACTGCACCCTGATGGGGACATGACCATGAGAAGGGACCACCCAACCACCCCATGGCCATGCCAAAGGGGACATGACCACATGTGGGGACCACCCACCATCCCACAACCATACTGATGGGGTCCTGGCCATGACAGGGACCCCTGGCCATGACGAGGACCCCCCAGTTGTGGTGGAGCTTACCAATGGCATCCTTGAGGTATTTCTGGCCGATGAGTTTCAGGTACTCCTCTATGGCTTTCGTGGCGAGGGTGTTTTCCCGGAAGATCAGGTGCTCCCGGTCCATGAAGCGATCCACCTCCGTCATGGCCATGTCCGACAGGAAGTCCTGTCCACGGCCGTCAGGGCAGCCCAGCGCCCGCCTGCAGCCCAGCCAGGCTGGCCCAGCCCCCCCTCCATGCCTCCGAGTGTCCTGCTTCCATCTTCTGTCCATCCGTCTGTCCGTCCATCCATCCATCCATCCATCCATCCATCCATCCATCCATCCATCCACCCATCCATCCATCCATCCATCCATCCATCCATCCATCCATCCATCCACCCATCCATCCATCCATCCATCCTCTCTGTTCTCCATCCATCCATCTTGCTTCCACATATCCATCCTTCATCCATTCTCCATCCATCCTCTCTCCCTCCCTCCACCACCCATCCTTCATCCCTCCATCCATTCATCCATCTTCCATCCATCCATCCATCCATCTTCCATCTATCCATCTTCCATCCATCTTTATCCATCCATCCTCTATCCATCTTCCATCCATCCATCTTCCAACTATCCATCCTTCATCCATTATCCATTGATCCATCCATTCTCCCTCCCTCCACCACCCATCCTTCTTCCCTCCATCCTCCATCCTCCATCCTGCATCCATCCATCCATCCATCCATCTTCCATCATCCATCCATCCTCTACCCAACCATCCTCTCTCCATTCTCCATCCATCCATCCATCCATCCATTATCCATCCATCCTTCATCCATTATCCATCCATCCATTCTCCCTCTCTTCACCACCCATCCTTCATCCCTTCATCCTCCATCCTCCATCCATCCATCCATCCATCCATCCCATCCATCCTCTCTTCGTTCTCCATCCATCCATCTTCCGTCCATCCATCCATCCATCCATCCTTCATCCATTATCCATCCATCCATCCATCCATTCTCTCTCTCTTCACCACCCATCCTTCATCCCTTCATCCTCCATCCTCCATCCATCCATCCATCCTCTACCCATCCATCCTCTCTCCATTCTCCACCCATCCATCCATCCATCCACCTTCCATCCATCCATCCATCCATCCATCCATCCACCCATCCATCCATCCATCCATCCATCCATCCACCTTCCATCCATCCATCCATCCATCCATCCATCCATCCATCCATCCATCCATCCTCTACCCATCCATCCTCTCTCCATTCTCCACCCATCCATCCATCCATCCATCCATCCATCCATCCATCCATCCGTCCATCCATCCATCCATCCATCCATCCATCCATCCTCTACCCATCCATCCTCTCTCCATTCTCCACCCATCCATCCATCCATCCACCCATCCATCCATCCATCCATCCATCCATCCATCCATCCATCCATCCACCCATCCATCCATCCATCCACCCATCCATCCATCCATCCTCTCTCCATTCTCCACCCATCCATCCATCCATCCACCCATCCATCCATCCATCCATCCATCCATCCATCTATCCATCCATCCATCCTCTACCCATCCATCCTCTCTCCATTCTCCATCCATCCATCTTTCATCCACCCATCCACCTTCCATCCATCCATCCATCCATCCATCCATCCATCCATCCATCCATCCATCCATCCATCCCTCCCTCCATCCATCTCCATCCATTATCCTCCTTCCATTCCTCCCTCAACCCACCCTCCGCCCCTCCATCCCTCCATCCCTCAATCCTCCACC
This sequence comes from Falco naumanni, assembly GCF_017639655.2. Classification (NCBI taxonomy): domain Eukaryota; kingdom Metazoa; phylum Chordata; class Aves; order Falconiformes; family Falconidae; genus Falco; species Falco naumanni. The sequence continues at coordinate 65,876 of NW_024427363.1, forward strand.
CCTCCCCACCCCCCAGCCCCCCCCCCCCACCTTAGCCTTGCCGGTGCTCTGCAAGATGTGCACCAACGCGCAGGCCACCTCCTCCTTGCTCTTGACGCTGAGCACGGGCTCCAGGACGGCGCAAAGCATCCGGTAATTATTGGTGACGTACTCGGCGAACTCCTTGTAGAGCTCCATGGGGAGGATGCTCATGGTCTGGAAGCGACTCTTGACGCGGAGCGCCGGACAACCCGCCTTGCTCTTGCTGCCGCTGGGTTGACTGAGCGGGTACCACTGCTCGGCGAAGTGCCGCCCGGTGACGCTGGCGATGGGGATGCTCACCATCCCCACGTAGTTACTCTTGTCCTTCTTGCGTTTCTTGTCGGTGTCCTTGTAGAGGTGCAGGCGGATGGTGCGGACGGCCGGCAGGTTGTTGAACTCAAAATGTTCTCCCCAGAAGACGTTGTCGGTGCGCGCCTTGCTGGTGGTGCGGGCGTAGAGCATGTCGTCCAGGCAGAGCTCGCAGTAGTAGCGTTTCTTGGGGGGAAGGTCTCGCGCCTCGATCACCCACAGCTTCAGGACGTTGTCCACCCGCCGGCTGTTGTCCTGAGGAGGGGTGGGAGGGAGGAGGGAGGTCAGCAGGGGACGTGGGGACAGCGTGGGGCGAGGATATCTGGGAGGGGGAGAGGCCAGGGTGGTGGGACAGATCAGGGGGAGCCAGGGGTGGGGGTAGATGGGGACAGTGACTCTGGGGCAGGGGGACACCAGGGGGAAACCCCAGCTGAGAGTGGCCACCGGGACCAGTGACCCCAAGGGCCAGGGTGAGCCCTGGGGACATCACCACCACCAACCACCTCCACCGCCACCAGTGGGCCATCTCCACCCCCACCAGATGACCACTTCATCCCCACCGGTTGACCATCCCCACCTGTTGACCATCCCATTTCCTCCCGTCAAGCATCCCATCACTACATCACTACCAGTTGACCATCTCCGGCCCTACCACCGACCATCCCCACCAGCTGACCATCTCCATCCCCACCAGCTGACCATCTCCATAGCCACCAGCTGACCATCCCCACCCATACCAGTTGACCATCAGCATCCCCACCAGTTGACCATTCCCACCAGCTGACCATCTCCACCCCCACCAATTGACCATCCCCATCCATTCCAGTTGACCATCAGCATCCCCACCAGCTGACCATCCCCACCCATACCCGTTGACCATCTCCACCAACTGACCATCCCCATCCATTCCAGTTGACCACCAACACCCCCTACCACTTGACCATCCCCACCAGTTGATCATCCCATCCCCACCACTAGACCATCCCCACCCATACCCATTGACCATCCCCACCAACTGACCATCCCCATCCATTCCAGTTGACCACCAACACCCCCTACTACTTGACCATCCCCACCAGTTGATCATCCCATCCCCACCAGTAGACCATCCCCACCCATACCCATTGACCATCCCCACCAACTGACCATCCCCATCCATTCCAGTTGACCACCAACACCCCCTACTACTTGACCATCCCCACCAGTTGATCATCCCATCCCCACCAGTAGACCATCCCCACCCATACCCATTGACCATCCCCACCAACTGACCATCCCCATCCATTCCAGTTGACCACCAACACCCCCTACTACTTGACCATCCCCAACAGTTGATCATCCCATCCCCACCACTAGACCATCCCCACCCATACCCATTGACCATCCCCACCAACTGACCATCCCCATCCATTCTAGTTGACCACCAACACCCCCTACCAGTTGACCATCTTCACCACTAGACCATCCCCACCCATACCCGTTGACCATCCCCATCCATTCCAGCTGACCACCAACACCCCCTACCACTTGACCATCCCTACCAGTTGACCACCCCCACCAGTTGACCCCACCGCCATCCCCCCCCCCCCCCCCCTCACCTTGTTGGGCTTCACCGCCCTCTGCAGATTCTCGATCCACTTGTCCCTCTCAGCAGCCGAGCGGCAGGCAAAGCACTTGGTCCCCGAGGCCGTGGTCACCTAGGGATGACGCGCCACCGTCACAACCGCCCCCCCCCCCCCCCCCCCCCAAATGGCCAACGGGGAGGCAACGAGGAGGTCGGGCTCCTACCTCGAAGCAGAATTCCTGGCCCAGGATGCTGCTGTGGACGGCCTTGATGATGGAGTCCTCATCCAGGTTGAGCTCCAGCGCCTCGG